>NC_081409.1:266961646-267261646 GCF_030272615.1 Cryptomeria japonica | reverse complement strand
TCAAACCAGAAGATTGGCATGGAGGGCTACGAGCGCAATGGAAGAGTACGAGCGCAATGTTCCAGAAGATTGGAGAGGGGGAACCGTCAGCACAGCGACGGATATCGTTGCCACAGATCAGTTTGGTTGTACTTGCAGCACGAACAGAAACTAGTACGGCGGTAACAAAAACTGGTACGACGGCAGCAGAAACTGGTACGGCGGCAACAAAAACTGGTACTGTGTCGGCAAAAACTGGTACGGCGGCGGTAGAAGCTGGAACGGCGGCAGCAGAAACTAGTACGGCGATGATAGAAACTGGTACAGTGTCAGCAGAAACTAGTACGACGGCAACAAAAATTGGTACGGCGGCAGTAAAAACCGGTACGATACCAGCAAAAACTAGTACAGGTGACTTGGAGGCAGAAATCGGTACGGTACCAGCAAAAACTGGTACGGGTGACTGGGAGGCACTCGCAGCCCAAGTGGCAGAGCTCACCTTACAGCTGGAACAGAAAGATAAAAAGCTACTGGAAGCTGCTCACATGGTAAAGAAAGCACGGGAACGGCAACTGCTGACAGAAAAGAACCTGAAACTTCAGGCCGGACAACAACCTTCTCCTGCGGCCACTACAGGGACGCCTCCTCCCTCTTCTCGGTCTTAGCTATGTTTTATATAATTCAGTTTCTCTTGTCTGAGTCATCTGGAAGACGACTACGTTTTTGGGGGGGCTAATGTTAGGGGTAAAAACGTATGTTAGTATGAATAATAATTATAAGCGTGTTATGTGTGGTTATGTTTTGTTGTTGCCAAAAGGTTCCCGTTGGGTAGTTGGGAGTTGGTGACAATTGGCAACTTGGCCAACCGTCGGGTCTATATATTGTTTGGTTGGAACCTCGGCAGGGGGGGGATCATGTATGGACAATTGGAGACATTGGAATAAAGATATAACTTTCTGGTCTAATTATTATCAGCTGTCATTTATATTATGATGTACAATTGCTCTATTCTATGAATGCTTGGCACATGCAGGTACTACTGGGTTACTGATTATTCACCACTATACATTTAGGACTAAACACCGGTAAGGAGTAATCATCACGGGTTTTGCACCCTCCTCCAACTCTATGATGTGCTCAATACCTCTATCTGGAGGTCTGCCATGGGGAATGTCACTGAATACTTTCCCATGCTTAATTCTCAACTCTTGAATATCTGGATGATAGTTTGATTTGTGTTGTCCCTCTGATGGTGGCATCAATCTATATTCTGCTGCCCACTCAATTATTTCATGTCGCATGAGTCTCTCCATCCTTCTAAAGGATATCATTCTAAAACTACTGTCATGGATGGCTTTCAACACATGAGTTTTGCCATCTAATGTAAACCTCATCTCCATCTCTCGAAGGTTGAGAGTGAAGATCCCTATGTCGTGAAGCCATTTCAAACCACAACAGTATCCCCCATAGTCACAATATAGAAATCTGCCTTAAACGCAAAATTGTTGATGCATAAAGGAAGTCATGTAATCATTCTATCGCACTTGAGGGTGTAACCATCAGCTACCCTCACCCTTATGCCTTCAAATTCTTCAGTTGGTATTCCATGTCTCTCAACCAATCTGGCATCTATGAAACATTAACATTATATTAAATAATTCCCCTTATCACCAAATAATCATTAAATGCAATAACCGTCCATGCCAAGGGGTGACTAATGCTGAGGGACCATGTTGGTGCCGAGAAGTTGAATTACTAAAAATAGTAATAATGAACTGATTGTTTGAAACCGCCTCAGAAAGTGTCATAGTGCATCTCTTGCCGAACTGAGCTCAAAGCAACACTTGTAAATACCAAATAAGTTGAACTGCGAAGTCTCCAAGTCCCAAGCAGTTCCCTAACCCAACCACATTAATCTACGAGAACCCACTGAATATGCTAACAGTCACCAAATTGTTAGTGCTTAGGAAGGGGACATTACAGAGTTCTTGTTAGATTATTTGACATAGTCCTCAAAGGTATGGTGGTCTTGAAAGAAAGAATGCAGCTCCTAAGGAAAACAGCTTCATTCATTATAGATGTTTACCAGTTATTTTTTGAGTTGAAGCAGTTAATTGTTATGCATACATTCTAAATATAATTCTTAGTATAGCACCAAAGGTTGATATCCGCTAGTGTCTTATTGGTGGTCAACTATGCATGATACCCACATGGATTTCTAACTGACATTTATGAATTATAGGATTGTGGTATCGATCAAGAATGTTATTACAGAACAATGCGGATCTGAGGAATTTTGAGTGGCTTCAATCATATGGGTTGTATCCAGTG
Organism: Cryptomeria japonica; assembly: GCF_030272615.1. Taxonomy (NCBI): domain Eukaryota; kingdom Viridiplantae; phylum Streptophyta; class Pinopsida; order Cupressales; family Cupressaceae; genus Cryptomeria; species Cryptomeria japonica. The sequence continues at coordinate 267,259,336 of NC_081409.1, read as the reverse complement.
GCAGTTGTGACAATAATCATATCAATTGTCAGCAAGAACTGAATTGTCACAAACTCTTAGTGCCTGATTAGGTTACATAAAATTCAAACATGATTCTTTTTTCCCTTGTCTTTAGGTTTCTATGTAGGTATAGAAGGGACAGACATAGTGGCATGTGTGGATCAAAATTATGAACAAAGAATACAGTATATAATTCCATAGATGCATTCTATTTCACCACACATTTTGTGGATTAGGATAACCAAGGAACCAATACGAGGTAAACTGATTATAAGAGAATTGAATCTTAAGGAGAAATGTGCCAAGGAATTGAATCAACAACAACAGTCCCATGCAGGGGTGTGATTAAATTTTTTAATCCAGTTGCTGCTAGAAAATTTAGAAGCAGTTTTTTTTCAGTTGGTCTCCTGTGTTTCTTTTATTTCTTCTTAATTTTCAATCTGACACTTAAGATTTGGAGGAAATGTATAATCTCCAACAAAAAAAATTTAGTCACGTAGCAAAAAAATCATAAGCAGTGGCTGCATAATTTCAACCTCCCCTTATTGCCCACAACTAGCAATAGCAGCTCCTATTTTCTAGGAGAAAATTCTAAAAACTCATATAAGCTAGAAATGAAATTTGCATTGAATCACATTTACTTAAAATATAGAAGCGCTAGTCCCTAGCATGGGATCATTGCTATAAACCTATAAGTGAAGAAACAGTAAACGAGGAAGGAAAGTTTATGTTAAGTACTACACATGTTTTTAAAAAGACTGGAAATGGTCTAGGATAGTACAAAGCATCCTAACAGTAGTGTATAGCAACTACTGAATATAATTCTTTTTATAATTAGAGCTGGAGAGTAATATAGCTTTCTTTTTTGGTTTGATCCAGGAATGGTATGATAGTTTGAATTTCTTTTGGAAGGCAGTACTATGATCAAAATCAATCTGACAGATGTTTTTTTCTCTTATCAGATCATTGCCTGACCTATCTATTCTTAAAGAAACCAGCCTAAGAATATGTTTGTCATGTGATTTGAAACCAAGCACATACCTTCTCAGCACACTCTCTTGTGCGTCAAATGGTCGACTTATCATGGTAAGATTTAAAAGTTGGAACTTGGAATAGTGTTTTCATCCCATAATTATGTATCCTAGTTGCATTTGTTTTTTGGAAGATTAATTTAGTTTCTTCTGGATTTGATTGTATAACTTTTTTAGCATCAACGTTTCGGATCACTCCATGATTCATCATCGGGATGAATTAGAGAATGCCAAGATATGTATGATAGTAAATTGCCATCTTACATATCCTGGCATTCTCTAATTCATCTTGATGATGGATCATGGAGTGTGATCCGAAACATTGATGCTAAAAAAGATACACAATCAAATCCAGAAGAAACTAAATGAGTTAGCATGGATTGTGGAAATCTGATAACATTTTTGGAAGATTTTAATCGTGTTATGTTCCTACATGCTGCACAAAGTAAACTTTAAAGACTAACTGTACTTCTCTGAATATAGATTGATGAAGTCAAAGAGTTGTTTCACATTTCACTTCTCAATGATGATAATGACTTCAGGTACATTGAAAGCTTCTTTTTTCTTTCTGTTTCATCAATTCTTGATTGAATCTTTATGCCTCCTTGTGAATCTATGATGCTGTAAACTATAGTAAGGGATAATAAAATGAGAATGTTGTGGTCATATTTTTGCAATGGTTTCAGACAATGGTACTGTGCCTTTTCATTTGAGATGCAGGAAAGTTCTTTACTATTGTTTCTTGCAGTGACCTTGTAAAAAAAAGTCATGATGGCCATTAAGTACAATTTTAGATAATTATAACTACAACCAATGGGGTATAACATCAAACTCATTTCTTAATGACCCTTAAGCACACCATAGTGATAAAGCGAGAACTTATGATGATGCATGGGAAGAATTTAATCTAATTAGAGAAATTAATCTAAGCGAGACCAAAATATTTCTTCCCATGCATCAACATATTTTGGATAGAAATATTTTCTTCTCCAAGTTCTCGCTTTATTCAAGCAAAGAAATACTTTCAATTGATCCATTCCCTATTTTGGATAGAAATATTTTCCTCTCCATTAGAACATGGAGATGATTTTCACAAAGTAGTCACCATGGAATGAGAATGTTGAGACAATTATATATTTCCAAAGAAACCAAGCAAAAACACGAGAGAATTTGAAAGAGATAAATACTTATTGTATCGATTATTGAAAGAGCAGTGATCACTTTATAAGAACATAAACCCTAAAACTAGGGTGACACAAACCTAAACCCTAGAATGACTTAAGTAAACAATATTGTAGTTGACCATTATAACTTTATTACTAAGACAATCATTAGGACTAGTCTGACCATTATAACTTTATTACTATGACTATCATTAGTACTAGTATTTCCATTATAACTTTATATTAGAGACACTAACATCCTCCCTCAATAATCATTCTAAAAAATATACCAAGTTTATATCTAAATTTTACGAATTTATCTAGACCAAGAGGCTGGGTGAGAATATCTATAGTCTAATCTTGGATTGGACAATATTGTAGTTCAACTTCTCCATCTACTAGTTGTTGAAAAAGTTGACAATGTAGTTCAACACATTTTGTTTGCTTGTGAAAGATGAGATTCTTTACTAGTTTGAGAACTTCTTGGTCATCACAGAAAAGTATTGTGGACTCAATTTGATGAAGTTGTAAATCTGCAAGCATTTTTCTAAGCGAAACAACTTCATGAGCCCATTTTACCACAACTCTGTATTCTACTTATGTAGAGGAAATTTAGCATGTTGTTTCTTGTTGGTCCAAAAAATTGCTTCTATACCAAGACTAAGCACATTATTGGGAATTAATGTCACTTCTAGGTTAATAATAGAACAAATGTTAATTGTAATGCCTTCCAAGAATACCCTTGAGAAAACTAACCAACTAACTAGAAAATAGAAATTTTTTTTTTAAAGGATCTATTACAATACATATATCTCAAGATAACAATGTACATCATCTAAACATGATCTTATAAAACATAAATGCACAAGCAGAATCAATTTGAAACATTTAATTTACATTCTCTAGGGTAACTCAATGTCATTACTTAACATAACATGAAGATATGAACATCATTAAATAACACTAATACATGATATCCTTAATCTAACATACATTCCATCTCAAAACATAGGAGAGTAACCATTTAACCTAAACCATTACTTAAATCATATTATATAATCCCATCTACCCCTCTAATACCATAGGTTCATTTTAATGCACCAAAACTAAATGTTCCTAACCATTATTTTCAAGAATTAGGTATTCCATAACAGCTATAAATGAATGAATGCCAAAAAAGACTTCAATTAACTTTTTATAATCCTCTTCAAAACTCACAACCCCTAGGTAATTAAATGCATTTAATAAATTACATTTATTTTCACTTAATTGCATTTAATAAAGTTGACATCCCAATTAGTCTTATTAATTGACTTTATATCATTAATATAATTTACGCAATAAAGACCCCTTATGATTAAAGTCATTAATTTGATTAATATTATTAAAGTTGAAACTTTAATAATTTAATATTAATCATTTACTGCAATAAATGCCAATATCGGGACATTTATTTAATTCTGCCAACTACCCATTAATAGTTGGGGTACCATCCAAATGACTTACTATAAATAGTATGGGACCCAAATGCTTAAGAGACTTACTATAAATAGTATGGGACCCAAATGCTTAAGAGACTTACTAAAAATAGTATGTATGTTCAAATGGAGCCTGAAAGACCTCTGGAAGGCAAACCACCAAAAAATTGAATCTTTGAGATGGAGAATACTGAAATAAACAACCCAAGGGTGAGTTGAAAATCCCTTAGTCACCCACAAAGGTCCCCCTAACCACCACATTAGCCTACGAGGACCACTAATAATAGGATAACCTTTGAAAATAACTGATGCTTAGGAAGGCACAAAAGTGGGGGCATTACAATATGTATATGGCCTAATAACTATGCATTATGAAATGTTAGATATTATCTTCTTGCTGATTGTATGTAGATATTAATATTTTTGGCCATATCTCTGCCTTTATATATGTAATACATATGACAATTCCCTTAATGAATTCCTATCCATTGGGCTATCTCATTTTGGAGCGGAGACATGGTACATATGAAGGATTGCAAGTAGCTAGGAAGCCACACTAGTAGAGACACCCCAAGTGGGGCTAGGTAGCAAGAATGGAGCTTGTCATTTTATGCTCCTGGGTTGGGTGGAACGGCTCGAAGTGCCTTGTATGGAATCTCAACTGGTGCTCCCTAATGATGATGAGTTGGTTGAATAGAACATCAAAGGGAATTCCATATGTACATCTTGGATGTTATAATAGTAAATTTGAATTCTATTTGTTCAATATTCGTTTATATGTTTATTTATCTTGTGATACTAACCTAGTTGTAGGCCCTACAATAGGATACTAAGATAACAATTTCCATTTCCAAGCATTATTCAAACCCTAATTGAAGAATTTTTTACGGCAGATTAGGTTAAGTCCTGGTGGGGGACGTTACATATGATTATTAGGATGATGATTAGAATCCTATTTATATGTTTTTCTCTTGATAACAAATCTGATTGTAGGTTCTAAATCAAGAAACTAAGTTGACAAGTCTCCATTTCCAACACAATCCAAAACCTAGTTGGAAATTTTAGGGAAAATCAAGTAGAGTCCTAATAGGGGACATTATAAAAATCTTTCAATCCACCATACTTGCAAGAAGCCATTAAGATGTCTAACACTAGAGACCTTAAAACCAAAGAATAAATTCTATTGAAAGATACCACTTTTGGGTCAATAGAAAAATTCATTCTAGAAATGTGCCATAAATAACAAGTAAAGAAGTAATTAGGAATGAGTTCAAAAGAAAAAAGTTATGTTTCTCTTGCGAGGAACCATGGGAACCAAATTACATGTCTTGGCTAAGGATAGGTGCACTATATAGAGATATTATTCAATGAAGAATTAGGATTAGAGGAACCAGAGCTAAAGATTTAAACAAATGAATCTCTAGGATCAAAGGAAACAAAGCTAAAGATTTAAGCAAATGATATTTAAGGTTTAAAAAAATACTACCTTTCTAAAATTCATTCTATGTTTGGACTTTTTTAAATATATCTTTTGATTTTAATAATGTTTTCCTTCATATTTTTTATTTTTTATAAAATATCATTTCTCCTATCTATAAAAGGATTATATAATTACTGTTGTCATTTTATGACACCCTTAGTCCATCAGTGAGAACAGATCAGGGATATGTTATATGGACCTGCGCTGCCGCAATTGATCAAGGAGAAAAGCAATGGAATTATGAAGTGTGAGGTGTTGTCTTGTTGGAGGTTCCTTCCTTCCCTTGCCTTCTTTCTTCTGACCTCGGAACTCTGGAACCCCCAAGTTCCGAAGTTCCTTGGCCTTCTTTCTCTTCTTCCTTTCTGGAACTCCGGAACCCCGAGGTTCCGAAGTTCCTTTTCTTAGGCTTCCCTTCCTCAACCTCGGAACTCTGGAACCCCGAAGTTCCCAAGTTGCTAAGTCTTCCCAACTTCGGTGACCCAAGTCTCCGAAGTTCCCCCAACTTCGGTAACCCAGGTCTTCGAAGTTTCCCCCAACTTCGATGAACCAGGTCTCCGAAGTTTTCCAAGCTCCTTCTGGCTTGTAACACTTCCGGATGGCGTGATCAACACTCAAGGCTTTAAATGCTCCGACAATTTTTGTGACTTATGCATCTTCTTTTGTGGAGCCACAAGGGTGCATTTAATGTTTTTGGTAGGATTTCCATCAGGAGAGGTACGGGGCCATGCTTGTTGTGGTGACTTATGCCATGTCTGCATGCTCTGACTTTGGAAGGTTAGTCAATCCACCCTTCTTAGGGTTGCCTTTTGTGGGTATGGCTAGGTTGCTTGCATGTACAAAAGTCAAATGCATGCACTTCCCTGCACTCCCAAACTGACATATTGGGGTCATGATCACTCTTGTAACCATTTTTTTATATAAAGGCTATTAGGCCTCATTGTAAAGGGTTCTCTACCTGCTGGCTTGAGCTATTCTATGCTCTCTCACTTCTCTTGTATTATTCTTTATTTTGCAACTGTAAGTTGGCCATTGGCCTTATAATTAATTGAAATCACCATTCTTGCCTTCTTTCAACTTATGTATGTTGTGTATGTTTTCTTACCTTCATCATAGGTGTATGTTTTGTGGCTCTTCTCTCATTTATGTTGTGTTAACTTATTTCTGAGTGTGACTTGTGGGAAACCTTCTCCCCTCTTGGCATTCAACGAATTCTAACCTCCATACATGCATTGGGGTCACTCATACAACCGAAGTTTGTGCATCTCCTGGGTTTTTCAATTGATTCTTTGTGTCATTTCGGGTAGGGAGAGGAACAATCTCTTCTTGGTGCATCACCTCCTTTTATTTCAAGCAATTCTCTCTTCCCTCTACCTCTGCAAGTTGTTAGGATAGGTTTAGGAGTAAGTTTTGAAGTGTTGAGTTGGTTCAACACCTGCACTTGGATTGAGAAGGAAGTCATCCTTCTCCGGAGATTCAACCCCTTGTGCAAGGTCCCACACTTCGAGGTTGTTTCCATGTTTCACAAGGTTGTTGAGTTGATATCTCAGCAAGGGTGCGAGCTTTTGTGATAACAGTTTTTGGCACGCCCGGTGGGACTTGTGCGACATACATGCTAAGGATTCAGTGCTAATTCTTAGTGTTTCAGCCTTTAGAGGCAATCACCTTTCAAGCACTTGGCGACTCTGCTCATAGTCTAGTTCTTGTTCATACGAAGTTCCTAACTCTGGGACCCCGGAACCCCCAGGTTCCCAAGTCACCAACTTCGGAACCCCCAGGTTCCAAAGTTCGCAAGTCCAGAACCCTGGAACCCCCAAGTTTCGAAGTGCCCAAGTCCTCAACTTTGGAACCCCGAGGTTTCGAAGTCATGCAGTCCTAAGCCCAAGCCAATTGAAGGTTCGGTGTGTTCTTCAGTTCATCAAGCCTTTGGAGGCATTATCTTTCAAGAACCTGGCAACTCTGCAATCATTTGGTGGATCTGTGGTATGTTATCAGTCTCTGGTTGAGAGGGTCCGTCGGCTCTCTTTAAGCATTTTGATAAACAAGCTCCATCTCTTCAAATGCTTTAAAATGAGTTCATATCATGGGTGTAACTTCTATTCACCCCCATTCTATGAGAATGCCAGCCATTTTTCCCCTCCTTACCAACAGGACCGAACTAGGACTGCTCCTAGTTTCAACCCAAATAACTTCACTTCAGCAACAGGCGGGTACTTTCCTAATGCTTGCCACCCACCCACCCCTGCTCAACCTTCTTGGCATCTCACCTAGCCCCAAGATGATGAGAAAAGGCAAATTGCAGAAATCAAAAGTGTTGCTTGATTTCACCAAGCAGTTGGACGAGTTGAAGAGGCAACAGGAGTGGGATTTACAGCAGGATCAGCTTGCTTATTTGGCTTAGCTTCAGCAACAACAAATGGGAGCCCAAAGACAACATAGGGAGTTCCTTGCAAAGCAGCTTGCCTCTGCTAGGAAAAAAGAAATTGAGCAACTAGCAGCCATAGAGATGCGGCTTATACAGGAGGAGGTTTTTGCCCCTAGGGTTCCTAAGTTTGAAATCCCAAGCTTCAGGCAGGGGAGACCTCCCAAGCCTTCAACTTCCCCCCCTACTTTTAAAGTTCCAGGTTTCAAGGGAGCTCGAGTTGTTGTTATACAAGAGCCTTCTCCTCAGTACCTTTTGCAAAACACCCCACCACCTAGGCCCTTTCCTGATGCTATCTCCCTTTATAAGGGCGGACCTGTTGTATGGAGGACGGAGGGTTCCCACCCTCATCATGATGAAGGGGTTCAATAAGCCATTGGGGAGTCTTCATATGCTCTAAAGGAAGAGGAATCGACAATGTTGCAAGAGGATATTGAGAACAATCAGTTGCAGCAGCAAGTCATTGAACATGAGGAGTGTGAAGGTAAAGAGGAGGACACTATCATCTCATTTGACAATCTTCCTTTCTTTATTGATCATAAGGAGAAGGATATGTCTACACCTCCCCCGGTGGTAGCTCTAGAGCAACATGCTAGTCTTGAGGAGGGCACAAGGGGTAATGTTTTTACTACAGATTGCATGGCAGATGGATCGTACCATGAACCTGAGGTTGTTGCATTTTGTTGCTAGGAGGAGGAAACAAAAACAAAGAGACAATCTAAAGATTTTAGTTCTTCTTTTGAGGTGCCTCATAAGCCTAAGATTTGTGCTGATGAGTTGGATATCAGCACATGTGATTATGATGTATGTTGGTTCTCCCCTGTCCCTGAAAGTGATGATGTTGAATATGAGGTCTTCATTCAAGCTATAGAAGTTTCTTTTGGCATTAGGGATGATGTGCCTGAGCTTGAATGTTTCACTTGGGACCAACATGCAAAGTTTGATGATGTTGAGCAACAACATGTTGGTCATGCCAACAGTCTTTTGGTTGCTCAACTTGACAGTATACTGTTGTGCGTATTGCACACACACCCCATCAGTTGATAGGGGACCCCCCCTAAATTTTGTCTGCCTGTGCGGGAGAAATAAGACCAAGTCTTGTGAAATTCGCCAGTAATGGGTAATTTGCAAATTTTTTTTTTAAAGGTTTGCAAAAGGCCTAAAAGGTCCGAAATTGGCAAAAGGCCTAAAAGGTCCAAAATTGGCAAAACACCTAAAAGGTCCGAAATTGGTCCGAAATTGGCAAAACACCTAAAAGGTCCGAAATTGGCAAAACACCTAAAAGGTTCGAAATTGGCAAAAGGCCTAAAAAGTCCGAAATGGGCAAAAAACCTAAAAGGTCCGAAATTTGCAAACTGGCTAAAAGGTCCAAAATTTGCAAACTGGCTAAAAGGTCCGAAATTGGCAAAAGGCCTAAAAATCCCAAAGTTTGCAAAAGTGCCCGAAATCCCAAAATTCACCATACAGGGGTGAAAATGTCAAAGTTTTAAAAACCTTGCAATTGCTCTCAAACCCCCCGAAATTGTGAAAATAAAATAGTAAGGCGTTAACTTAAAGTTTGCGGAAGTGCCATTTAGGCCGAATTTCTAAAACGTCGAAGTATGAACTTTAAAAAAAACAAACTTTTCGAACGCCCCTCTTGCCCGAAATTATCAGGAACAACTAAATTCGCGGAAGGAGTAAAAGCGTTAAAACTTGGGAAATTTTCAAATGACCCTCCAGGCATTAAATTTTAATATTTGTTAAATTAAATTAATTAATTTTTCAAATTGATTTATTGAAATGAAATTGATCGTTCGCAGGTCACAGGACGTCATTAGAGAACCAGGAGAAAGACCTGAAACGCAAATTGTAGAAGGATCGCAATCAAGGCCAGGCGCTGAAGACTGGAAAAGAAAAAAGATGTGGGAATGCACTGCAAGAGCGCAAGAGCAACCAAACATTGGGAACTGTGCCGCTGAACAAAGATGAAGTCCACCACTGGGACCAAAGACCAAAGAACACTCTGAATGCTGCAAGTTTATGCCTTCTCGAGAAAAAGCACACAGCTGGATTTAATTCCAGGAATTCAATTTCTAAAAAGTTGAAATTGTTTTATTGTAAAACTGCTTGTAGGCCCCACTCAGATATTTTGAAAGAAAGGGGAAACAAGTCAGTAGTGGACAGTTATGTCCAACTACCGGATAGACTCAAATTGAAGCCAAATAGTGGTAGGTAGTTGAAATTGTGGTTGAATGGATGAGTGAGAATTTAATGGGCATGAGTTAAGGCTGCTAGTTTTTGGAAGGCAGATCAGGACCCTTGGATGCAGTCCATCCTAGCCTTCGATTCAATATTGTAAATTCTATAAAAAGCAGAGGCCTTCCTTTTGTAAAGGGTTAGATGGTTAGAGATTTTTGTTAGATAGTCAGATAGTTGGTTAGAATTTTGTAGTTAGATTTTAGAAGGTAGATTAGGTTAGATCTTAGCAGTAGCATAGAGATGTTGCAGAAATTGTTGTAATAGGCAGCTGAAATCAATAAATATATAAACATTGATTTGGTGTTCATTGTCGTGTTTTCATCCTGTTTGCATGGTTTCTTTCAGCATTTTAGATAGATCTTTCTGTTTTGGGTGTGCAGGTATATGATAGATTCAGGCTCATACCTGTTGTGACGTATTCACACATCGCCCCATTACAAATGGGGACCCCTGCTTTTTGCTTTCTAGGGTTTGTTTTCTAGGTCTTTTAGGGTTTTGTCTGTTAGCCTTTGCAAGATGAGTGCTGTCGAGGGGATCGTTGAATTACAGGCTTTGCTTGAGCCAGGGTGAGTCCACAGGGCCCCAAAATTAGGGTTTCTTTGAGAGTCTTCCTTAGGGCCTGGTTTTGCTCACGGTTGCTAATTGTGTCTTGCTTTGTGAGTGGGTATCATTCTTGAAAGTCCGAGCTAGGTCGAGTTGGTGAGTGATGAAGTCTGAAATGTCATCCTGACCTTCAAATGCCCTGAAATTTGGCTAAGTCTGGAATGTCCTGATCCTAAAATTTGGCTAAGTCCGGAAAACTGAACAATCCTCCAAAAACTAGATTTTGCAATATAACTCCTGGAGGTCCGAAACCACTCTCAAACATCCTAAAAGTATATATGGAATATAACTTAAAGTATAAGTGACATTTCCTTCTTATACTTAAATGTTATATTCCATAAAATGATCCTGACGAAGAGTCCAAAATGTCAAATTTCGCTCCTGACCCTTCCAAAGGGTCCAAAGCGAATTTCGCTCCTGACCTTTCCAGAAGGTCCAGAGCGAAATTCTCCATAAGACATTTTAGTTTGACCCAAACTTAGAACCAACTCGTTCCCAGGCAACTTTGAGGGCAAAACACTTGTTTGGATGGAAAAATGTGAAAATGAAATCAGGATTTTGGCCAAGATTAGGAATTTCGCTCTTGACCCTTCCAAAGGGTCCAGAGTGAAAATCCTTATACACCTCAATTTATCACTTATCAAGACCAAGTTCCTAGTTTCCAAGGCACGTGTGGAGGTGTTTTTGAATGTTCTTGCCTTGAGAGGGAGTTGGATGATTTCAAAGATCAAGATTTTGCTTAAAAAGTGATTTTCGCTCCTGACCCTTCCAAAGGGTCCAGAGCGAAAATCAACCTAGGACTCATTTCTTGCCTTATTTGACCAAATTTTGATTTACAAGGCATTTTGAAGGGAAAAGCGGACATGTTTGGACTTTGGAAATGTTTGAAAACCTTGAAAAAATGATGGATTCTAGCCTTAAAGGAGAATTTCACTCTCGACCCTTCGAAAGGGTCCAGAGCGAAATTTATCATAAACTTCATTTGCCACCTTGTTTGAGCTTGAAACCTTGTTCCTAACTTGGAAAATGGCCTAACTTTGCCCTGAGAGATGGTTTGAAGCTTGAAAAATGAGCAATTTTGGACAAGAAGGGAAATTTCGCTCCTGACCCTTCCAAAGGGTCCAGAGCGAAATTCCCAAAAGCTCTTACTTTGCAATAAAGGAAGTCAAGTTTTTGATTTGTAATGACATGGATGGAAAGAAAATGACTTGCTTTTGCCTCTTGAGGTCGTTTTGAAAGGGAGAAATGAAGGATTTAGCCCAAAAAGTGATTTTCGCTCCTGACCCTTCCAAAGGGTCCAGAGCGAAAATCTCTCTAAGAGACATTTCTTGCCTCATTTGGCCAAAATTTGATGTCCAAGGCATGATGAGATGAAGTATGAACATGGTCTAGCCTTTGGGGATGTTTAGAAGCATTGAAAATGAAGGATTCTAGCTAGGAAAGGAAATTTCGCTCCTGACCCTTCCAAAGGGTCCAGAGCGAAATTCCTTATAAACACATTTTTTAGCCTTTCTTGGACATAAAATCCTATTCCTAGCACAGTGCAAGGTGAAATCCCACTCAACAAAGAAGTTTCAAGGTGAAAAATAAAGAATTTTGGCCTAAAATGAAAAAATCGCTCCTGACCCTTCCAGAGGGTACAGGGCGAAATTCACATTTTCACCTAGTTCCTGCATGAAAAATGATATAAATTCGAAATACAAGACCTTGAGTAGGTCAAGACACACATAAACTCACCTTCCAGGAGATTTTGGAGTCAAGAAATGAGAGATTCGGGACCTAATTGAAAAAATCGCTCCTGACCCTTCTAGAGGGCCCAGGGCGAAATCATCAGGAAGCTTCATTAAGCCTCAATCAAACCTCCATATTCCTAAATTTTCACCAAATTTGCCAAATTCAAGACATTTGGGAGGTTGAATTAAATTCGCATGAATTAAGGCATTTACAATTTAATTAATTAATTTCTAGGCCTTGAAATAATTGAAAAAATCCACCTTTGAGCTTTGGAATTAATTTAAAAATTAAAAAATTATGCTTAAGCGCTCAAAAATCATTATTGTGCCTTTACAAACAAGTTGGCCATCTTTTGAGAGGAGTTTTATTTTATTTTATTCCCTATTTGCCAAGTCGGCCTTGAGGGAAATCAAGGTGAGCGCCCTATATAAGGGAGGTGTATTGTAGCATATTCAAATCATTCTTTCATTATCTCTCATGCGAACTTGAAGAGCATATTTGGAGGTGCGAAATTGAACAAGTTGGAGGATAATTTCCAGATTTTGGAAGGTGTTTGAAGGCGAATTTCCAGATTTTGAGAAGCTAGTGGAAGGCGAAGCTTTTTGAAGGCTAATTGAGGCATAATTCATCCAAAGGAAGACCACAATTCAATCCTTATCCAGCAAAATCTGATCTTCTTCCTTCATTTTTCAAGGTTCATAGTTAGGCTTTCAAAGGAAAATATGAAGAATCCTTTTTGAAGTTCTTATTCAAGACTTGTTTTGATTTCATAGCAATCTTTTAAAGTCTAAAGTCTTGAAAAATCTAATCTCCATTCATAATTAATTTGAAAATTTAGAATTCTGGATTTATCATGTCATTTTCAAATTAATATCTTAAATCATTCTCTTGGAAGGTCCTAAATTCTATGCTTTAAGGTTATGATGCTCAAAGACTAACTTTAATCTTTTGTGTAGGCATCAAATGGCGACCCCTGGAGTCGGAGGATCAACTACTTGGCAGACCCTCATCAAAGAAGATCAAGTCAGGACAAGGACGACCTCCTCCAATCCAGTTTCATTAAGGACGACCTTCTCCATCTATCTTCTAGTCCAGCATTTGAAGGAAAGCATCACCAAATTGAGCATCAACCAAGTGTTAGACAGGGTGGCATCCCAGTCATCACTCCTCCAGTCGGATTGGTCCACCTCAGCATGTCCAGATTCAATGCACCTGACTCATGGGAGATGGCACAAACTTCGATGTACCTACCCTGGTTATCCATTGGTCGAATATTCCAGAGAAGACATGTGTCCAAATAATGTAATTATTTCATTGGTCAGAATTAAGTTGGTTGTAACAAACCCTAATTAGGGTTTCATTGTAAAATCTTGGCCATTGATCTCAAATTGATCTAAGCCATTGAATTGTATTGTGGGCACTATATAAGCCCTAGCTCCTCATTTGTAAAGGCTAATAGTTCGTGAATAGTGAGTCAATAATAGTTAGTCATTAATAGTTAGAAGGTGAATAGTTAGTTTATAGAGGTTAGAATAGCAAATAGAACAGTAGTTAGAGTAGAATAGGAGGACAAGGCAAGAAATTGTTGCCATTGATTGTAAATAAACTCCATTTTCATTGAAGTAATGGTGAAGTGTGTCGTTTCTTGCAATATGCATGGTTTCTTGTTGAATCTTCAATTCTAGATGGTAGATGATTAGATTGAATGAAGAAAATTGTTGAATGCACCTGTGTGGAATCCGTCTAATCCAAACCACTAGCCTCTTGTTGATGGTAAGTGCGCCTTGCGTGGTCAACTGGCATAAAATGAGCTTAATCTTAAGTCGTTACACATCCATTGTTCATGCATTATCTTGAATGGTGATCATTGTCAGATGGTGTACGATTTGAACATATTGGAAGCATCCCTTAGAAGATCGCACTGAGTTGGTGTTGAATTGTTCAGCCTGATGGTGAAACCCAGCCCAGTAGGACTCCACCTAGTCATTCATCCATCTTCTCGCATTCTAGGTAGTAGAGTAGACTTCCTGAACCCTGCATCTTTTGCCATTTGTTTGTCTTCCAGTTAGTAAATAGGACTCGTGATTCCAGCAAATCAGACGTTTAGTCATCAAGTCTAAGTCCCCTTGTGATTCCAGAAAAATCACATCATACCACAAAGAGCTTATCCACGAGTAGAGAACCTACGTACAAGAACCTTGGAGTTGCCTCGACTGATCCTTCGGCGAGATCTTCAGCAGTCGGGAAACTTTGCTCAAGAGAGGATAAGGTACCTTTAGGTATTTTATTCTGTGTTCGCATGTGCATGGAAAACACGTCAACAATACCATTGAGGATATACTGATTGTGTATCCTTTTGTATGGTTAACCTGAGCCTTCGATTGTGCTTAGTTCAATTGCAAGTGTCCGTTTGAGCTGCGCCAGAATTGGGTGCTTAGCCGTGCGTTTGCAGTCTGAAAATCTTCCAAGTCCCCTAGAAGATTGCACCGTTCCTACAAGGTTGTGAGCTATTATGGCCAAGCAGGAATTGGTTATGTTGAACCTGTCTACCCGCATACCCGTGTTGTTAGTTTTAGATCTCCTATCCCTTCCCTTTTGATTTTATTTCGTAGTCTGAGAATCACAGCAGACTAGCTTGTTGCAAATCGTAAGTCCCCTTGTGCTCCCAGCAAATCACATCGACCACTGAGTAATCCCGCAGTCAAGACCTGACAATCGAAACCTTGAGGTCGTCCCCTTTGATTAAGCGTGAGAAACAACATTAGGGATTTCCTTATCTCAAGAGAGGATAGGATACTCAGCAAGTACATTCTATTCCGCGTTGGCCGTATGGAGGTTACAGCAATGCGACTTTAGACACGTCAACATATACCCGAGCTTCAAAGTTTCCAATTTGATGTGTCTGAAGAGTCCCTTTGTGCTGGCCAAGATAGAGATATGGTATACTTTTCATCACCATGTGAGTTGGAGGCCTTTTCCTTTGGTTTCGACTCATGCCAAGAGGAGGCCGGCTATTGTGAAAAAAATGATGCCCCCTTGTATAAAAGAGATGCCTTCTCTTTTGCAAGGAGTAGTTCTTTTGATGATAGCCAACTCCTAAAAAACTCCCCCCTTGCTACTATGTGTATGCTTCATGCATCCCCGGATGTCTCAGGTGGCTATTTTCTATGGCTTCCCTATGCTGGCAAGGTGAATGGCGAAGTGTTCTTTCACCACATGAGTGTGGTCTAATGCATGCATACAAGAGATTTCAACCATTGCAGCTAGATGGTGAATGTAAAAATGGTATGAGGGGGATAAGCTCCTTCAAAAGGTTCCTCTTTGACAAAGGCAAAAGCATCAGTTGCCTCTTATTGTAACAATGTAAATATTAGTTAGGTTTCTTGTTTTCCAAGAAGTGCACGAGCACAGGTTGTTCCCCTTTAGAATGGCTGATCTTGATCCTTTGCAGGTTACAGAGGAGAGATTTTTTCTTCTTTATTGCAGTTGTGACCCAGTGCCCAATGGATGCTCAAGGCTTTTGGACTTAATGCTTAGCAAGAAAGCATCCTGCAGAGGTTGCCAAAAATGTTGTTATTTAATGACACCCTTGGTCCATCAGTGAGAACCGATCATAGATATGTTCTATGGACCAGCACTGCCTCAGTTGATCAAGGAGAAAAGCAATGGAATTATGAAGTGTGAGGTGATGTCTTGTCGGAGGTTCCTTCCTTCCCTTGCCTTCTTTCTTCACCCAGTGCCCAATGGATGCTCAAGGCTTTTGGACTTAATGCTTAGCAAGAAAGCATCCCGCAGAGGTTGCCAAAAATGTTGTTATTTAATGACACCCTTGGTCCATCAGTGAGAACTGATCATAGATATGTTCTATGGACCAGCACTGCCTCAGTTGATCAAGGAGAAAAGCAATGGAATTATGAAGTGTGAGGTGATGTCTTGTCGGAGGTTCCTTCCTTCCCTTGCCTTCTTTCTTCTGACCCCGGAACTATGGAACCCCCAGGTTTCGAAGTTCCTTGGCCTTCTTTCTCTTCTTCCTTTCCGGAACTTCGAAACCCCGAGGTTTTGAAGTTCCTTTTCTTAGTCTTCCCTTCCTCAACCCCGAAACTCTGGAACCCCAAAGTTCCCAAGTTGCTAAGTCTTCCCAACTTCGGTGACCCAAGTCTCCGAAGTTTTCCAAGCTCCTTCTGGCTTGCAACACTTCCGGATGGCATGATCGACACTCAAGGCTTTAAATGCTCTGACAGCTTTTGTGACTTATGCACCTTCTTTTGTGGAGCCACAGGGGTGCATTTAATGTTTTTGGCAGGATTTCCATCAAGAGAGATACGGGGCCATGCTTGTTGTGGTGACTTATGTCATGTCTGCATGCTCTGACTTTGAAAGGTCAGTCAATCCACACTGCAAGTTGTTAGGATAGGCTTAGGAGTAAGTTTTGAAGTGTTGAGTTGGTTCAACACCTGCACCTGGATTGAGAAGGAAGTCGGCCTTCTCCGGAGATTCAACCCCTTGCGCAAGGTCCCACACTTCAGGGTTGTTTCCATGTTTCACAAGGTTGCTGAGTTGATAGCTCAGCAAGGGTGCGAGCTTTTGTGATAACAATTACTATTAATTTTAATTTTATTATAATATAATTTAAATATATAGTATAATATTTTATAATTTATTTTCATACAATTGTTATCTTTTGGTCAGTAATAATTATTACGAAGTAATTGGTAAAATATTTGCTTAATATTAACAGAGATCAATAGATCTTTATATACAAGAAGAAAGACGATGTTTCCTTAGGAAACGATCGTGAAGAATAGAAACATTCTATTCTAGCTAACAGCTAACTAAGTATTTACAGAATATTACAGTAGATAACCATTAACAATAAATAGAAACTATCTATTATCGTAATACCCTCCCTTAATGGTTAATCTATCCACTACACCAAGTTGTCCTCTGAGTTTGACAAACTTATCTGGACCAAGTGGCTTGGTGAAAATGTCTGCAGTCTGATCCGCTGTAGGAACATATTGCAAGTCTATGATCCTATCTTCAACCAACTGTCGTATGTAATGACAATGAACATCTACATGTTTGGTTCGTTCATGGAAGACTGGATTCCGTGCTAACTTGATAATGCCATCGTTATCAACAAACAAGGCGGTTGGTCCTGCTAGTGACATCTGCATATCCCCAAGCATCCAACGAAGCCAGACAGCTTCACAACCTACCTTAACTGCCCCTCTGTATTCGGCCTCTGTAGAGGAGAGAGAAACAACCTGCTGCTTCTTACTGGTCCATGTGACGGCACCGAATCCCAAACTAAACTTCTTACTGGTCCATGTGACGGCACCGAATCCCAATCTAAATTTGTGAATCCATGGAGTCTAGGATTAGAACTCCAAGAGTAGAGAATTCCATAATTAGTAGTGCCCTTCACATAACGAAGCACACACATTGCGGCTATCCAATGATCAGCCTTGGGAGCTGTCATAAAGTGTAAAATGTAGCTGACTGCGAAGCTGATATCAGGTCTAGTAGTAGAGAGGTAGATGAGACTACCTACTAGTTGCCTGTATGTAGTATCATCAACGGGTGGAGAATCAGACTGGGCTGATAACTTTAGACCTTTCTCCATAGGTGTAGATGCAGTCTTGCAATCCTATATATGAAACTTGTCTAACAGAGCCCTAGCATATTTAGACTGAGAAATGAATATACCAAAAGGTTGCTGCCAAACCTCAACACCTAGGCAATAATGCATGAGCCCAAGGTCAGTCATGTCAAAAGGCTAGCATAAACTCTGTTTGATTCCCTAAATCAAAGATGCCGAACTGTCGGTGATGATCAAATCATCCACATAAATGACCAGAAGGATGATATCACTGTCAGTAGTTTTGATGTACAAGTTTGAGTCTAAAGAACTCCTCTTGAAGCTTTGATCACTGAGGTACTTATCAATTTTCATGTACCATGCCCTAGGGGCCTGCTTCAAACCATAGAGAGCTTTCACCAGTCTAAGAACCTAGTGTTCTTTATCTGCAACTTTGAAACCTGGAGGTTGCGTCATGTAGACATCTTCTTGTAGGTCACCATTCAGGAAAGCACTCTTGACATCCATCTGATGGACCTTCTAGCCAAACTGTGCTACCATGGCTAGGACTAATCTGATAGTGCTCATCTTTGCGGTAGGAGCAAAGGTCTCCTCATAATCAATACCCTGACGCTAAGAAAAGCCCTTTGCAACTAAACGAGCTTTGTACTTATCCAAAGTACCATCGGACTTGTATTTGATTTTGTAGACCCATTTGCAGCCAATGGGTTTCTTCCTTGGTGGAAGATCAAAAAGTTCCCAGGTTTGATTCTTCAACAGGCTTTGGTGTTCAGATTGCATAGCCTGTTCCCACTTTGGAATACCTTTGGCCTCGGAGTATGTCTGAGGTTCAAACACACTGTGAATGTTGGCCATCAAAGCAAAATTAACTGTCCCTGCAGGTTTGCTCTTTTTCCGAGCAGTTCTCCCATCGATGAGTTCATCATCCCGAAGATCAACAAGTGTCTTGGCCCACCATTTAGGCCGGAGAGAAGGACCAACATTAGCATCAAGAGATGCTCTATGATCAAGTTCCTCATCAGAAGAATGCGGATCAAAATTAGGTGAAGCATCTACAAATCTGGGTGATCCTGCAGGAGAAGCCGAAGGTGTATGTACAGGAATCACCGAGATAACTGGAGCTATTGGAGCTGCAGGAGCCCTCCCATCAAGTGGACATAATGGAAGTCTAACTCCCAAATCATGAGCCTTCATAGGCTGGTCTGTTGAATCAGGAACAGGAGAGATAGGCATGAAGGGTCCTCGCTGCTCATCAAAGACTACATCACAATTATACAGGAGACGAGATGTCTCAATGTCGATCAAGCGGTAGGATTTGTGAAGACTATTGTATCCAGTAAGCATAAGTTTTTGGCTCTTGGCATCCAACTTGGTGCGTGAAGCATCAGGGATCCAAACATAAGCAAGGGAGCCGAAAACCTTCAGATGACTAATTTTGGACTTGCGACCTGACAAGGCCTCTTTCGGAGTCTCGCCTTTGACTGCCACAGTGGGTGACCGGTTCAAAAGGTACACTGCAGTGTTAATTGCTTCTGCCCAAAACTGCTTCGGAACATGTCTGTGGTCGAGCATGGATCTAGCCATCTCAGTGATTGTTTTGTTCCGATGTTCAACTACATTGTTTTGTTGGGGTGTGTGGGGTGCGGTTAACTGGCACTCAATGGCATGAATATCACAGAAGCTAGAGAATTGTTTAGAACAAAATTCCCCCCCATTATCTGATCTAAGAGCAATAATAGATTTCCCAGACTCTTTTTCAACTAGAGGTTTAAACTTCTGAAATACAGTAAATGCTTCTGATTTCATTGCAAGAAAATAGACCCACATTTTTCTACTGAAATCATCAGCAAACAACAGAAAATACCTAGACCCAAGAACAGAACGAGTAGCCATAGGGCCGCAGATATCAACATGAACAAGCTGAAGTACCTGAGAAGCCCGCCATGAATCGCCACTTTTGAAGGGTGTGCGATGTTGCTTCCCAACCTGGCATGCATCACAAACTCCAAGCTGCTGAGTCTGAATCTTTGGCAATCCAAGGACAAGCGCATCCCGAGCAAGATAGCGCACATTTATGTGCCCATATCGTTGATGCCAAAGTGTACTGAGAGAAGACTGTCGAGCGGCCATAGCGAGGTCTTGAGAAACATCAGAATCTGCAAGTCTAAAAAGACCATGATCCTCAAGACCAACTGCAAAAACTGACTGAGTCTCTCAATCAGTGATGGTGCACTGATGTGAACTGAAGGTGACATCCAACCGTGGAGAGTGTCGCAGCATCTGACTAACTAAGAGTGGATTGAGTTCCATCCCTGGAACGTGGAAGACATCGAGGAAAATGAGATTTCGCCCAGCAGACTGAATCTGAATGTTGCCTTTGCCGACAACCATGTATTCTTCCCCGCCACCAAATATAACAAAATCTGAACAAGGCTGGTAGTCAGTGAACCAGTCTTGATGGTGGGTGAAATGACGAGAGGCACTTGAATCAATATACCAGGCAGACTATTTGACATGATCTACAGGTCTTTTAGCCATGAAGGCGTAAAAGGTAGATTATGTCTGCTCAGTGTGCTCTGCACTATTCACTTTGGGCTGCGAACTAGATTGCTTAGCTTGGGCAGCTAAGCGCTTCCGACATTCAACCTTCATGTGACCATACTTGTGGCAGTAGTTGCATTGAATGTTCTTTTTCTTGGAGCCTTCTAATGCATGAGCAGAGGGTTTCTGCTTAGAAGACTGCTGAGAATGAGACTTGCCCTTATCCTTGTGAAAAGAATTAGCAGCAAAGGCTTGTTCTGTGGAGGTGGAGTTGGAACTACTACCGAGCTGTGTCCATCGATCTTGCTGAAGCAGAAATGTACAAAGATCTGTGAACTTCAGATCAACACCAGTAGAAGTGATGTTGAGAGTTTCGATAAAATGTGCATAGGATTGGGTAAACTTTTAAGGGTGATTACCACCATGCCCTCTTCCTCCATTTTGCGTCCAATGGCAAGCAACTGATCACGGATTTCCTAAATCCTATTCAGGTGATCTTGGAGCAATTTCCGCTCATCCATGACAATACAAAACAGAGTGTTCTTGAGAAAGAAGGCCCTGCTTTTATCAGAAGTCTCATGTAGGGTTTTGAGATGCGCCCATATCTCGGTAGCTGTTTTGTCGGATGGAATCTGAGGGAGCTGATCATCAGCTACGGATAATTTGAGAAGCATCACTATCTCTTGATTATGCTAGTCATATGCAACCTGATCAGGACCAGTTGTAGTCGGACGCTGAGTAGTACCCAGAACCACTTGATTGTTGTCGCAATATTCGAAGATGTTTAGCATTCGCTGCTTCCACGTGCTATAGTTCTGACCATTGAACTTTTGATTTCCCTCGAGCAGAATATTCGTCAGAGATGCCATGGCACGAATTTCTGTGAAAAACATGAAAAATTGAGAAGGCACGTACTTCAAGGCAAAATGTTGGAGGACCCAGAAAAATGAAGAGGCACCTAAAAGAGAGCTTGAAAACCCAAAAAGAATATGTTGTCGGAATCTGGATCCGTTGGCTCGAAAATCGAAGCACCTAGAAAAAACGGACGATAGCCCAGTTGAGCTCTCGAAAAACCCACCACGAATCTGTGCTCAGAAAAAAAAATCGACTGAATCTGGAGGGTCAAAACCCTAGCCGAAAGTCAGAAAATGAGGGTTTGACCAAGTTGCAAGTTGTAGAAAAAACAAATGGCAGGTTTATACTGCGCCGAAAAATGTTGAAAACCCTCGCCAGACAAACGCGCGAGGTTGCCGCAGGAACAAATTTTGAAAATAGAAGATTTAAAAAAAAAAACGGATTGAAAATCTTTTGAAAACAAAAAATTTCCGAAAATCTGCAGCCAAACCAAGAGGCCCGAAAAATCTCAGAAAAATCTCAAAAAAGAATTCAAAAATTCTTTATTCAGGCTCTGATACCATATTACGAAGTAATTGGTAAAATATTTGCTTAATATTAACAGAGATCAATAGATCTTTATATACAAGAAGAAAGACGATGTTTCCTTAGGAAACGATCATGAAGAATAGAAACATTCTATTCTAGCTAACAGCTAACTAAGTATTTACAGAATATTACAGTAGATAACCATTAACAATAAATAGAAACTATCTATTATCATAATAATAATATATATTTTATGGATATTCAAAGCAAGAGTACAATAGTATAGTATCATCTCTCCCACATCAAAAAACGGCACCAAAATTTTCTCCAAAAAGAAGTTTCAAATCAAACAAACATTCAATCGAAACTCTACTCGCCCCCATCCAGTATTTTGCCCTTTATACCCATTTATACATTTTAACAGTTTGGAACATATAACAGTCAGTTATGAAACTACATAAAACAAACATTTAACAAAATATACAACGATTCTCATTTTATTTCTTTCTCACTACTTTCAATGGCCCATTGACCCACCAATCTTTTAGATCGAAACTTGCCCTTGATTCATCCACCAACCCTGCCTTCCTCTTTCCTTTGGCTCGCTCTCGTTCCTTCACTCATAGGAAGTGCATCAATGTATCCCAACCAATGTACACCTCTGCTCGACGCTCATCCTTATCAGTCCTCTTCGCCCAGCAAGGGAACGACATTAGTTATTGAGGAGTCTACTTATCTGAGCTCTTCACCTCCGCAAACATAAACCCTCCCTCCCAAATTGCCCATTCCAACACCAATTGCAAGCCATACAACCAATCATTCTCCACACAACACTTCAAAACCCACTCAACATCTTCTTTCCGCCCAACCTACAACCCCCACGCTGCCACCATTGACACAATGTCTATATTCATTTTGTACTCGTGTTGAGTTATCAAAAATTCTTCACCAAGATGGATCTCCATGGTTTGTATGAAGATATCCTCGTCAAATTTGAAGAGATTTTTCATTCTCTTCTCTGTGATTTTACCCATAAACGTGAGCTATTGCTTCGGCGTTATCAAAAAAAAGGTAGCCTCCATTTTATATTGCAATCGCCACTCGTCTTCATTTGTGAGCACCCAGTGCTATCTCCGCAAGTTTTATTTACCGCCTTTGCAACCTGTTGACGTGTTTTTTATCACTACGTCGAACACAGAATAAAGTTGCCTAACGGTCACTTCACTCTCTCTTGATCAAAGTGCAATTGCATGCTAAGATTGCAAGAAGTTCAAACAATCGACTCCAAGGTTATTTTATGCTACGGACGTGACTCAGTTGGCTGATGTGATTGCTGGTAATCCAAGGGGCCTTACGTTTGCATCATTCTTTTACTTCTTTGTTGTGGCTGGAACTCCATCATTGGATATGGCAATTCTGCGATGCTGCATCTTTGAATGGACTAAAATGAATTGAAAGTAAAAGGGAAAGGGCTTAGAAGGATCTAAATCTACTCCTAAGGGCAGTGATAATGATGAATAGTGCTTTCGTGGACAAATTCCAAATAA
Source organism: Cryptomeria japonica (assembly GCF_030272615.1). Lineage (NCBI taxonomy): Eukaryota > Viridiplantae > Streptophyta > Pinopsida > Cupressales > Cupressaceae > Cryptomeria > Cryptomeria japonica. Next base: position 267,236,114 of record NC_081409.1, on the reverse strand, counting down.
ACCAAGCTCTGCTTCGCCAAGATCAACTACAACTCCGCAAGAACCAGTGCAATCTTTTGGGGATGCTAGAGGATTTTCAAATCGAGAAAGTACATTTGAATACCCAAAAACGACACAATCCAAATGACTATCCACAATCGAACTTAGCACAAATTTAGGGGGCTCAGACTAACTTTACACTGCAACTTACAATCAGCAAGATGCAAAAAGTATGAACCATGGAAATTCATCAAATATCATTACATTTTCCATTGAAATCAAAGCACTATACTACTACTCTAAGTGAGGAAGGTTTTTAAGTGGACACCATCAGAGAACAATGTTTCATTGTTATTATCTCAAAACTTATCGCAACAATTTCATACAAGTCTCCCTCCTTTTCAAATGAGGGGGGTTACCCCTTTATATAGGCCTCAGCCCATGATTACATGCAAATCCCTAATTAGGGTTTCACCCTAGAAGATTCCCCACTCAAGATGCAACAAGGTGGGAATCAGCAATAAATACCCCATAAAGCCCATATACAATTAATTACAATTCTTCCAAAAATGGCACCCATAAAGCATTAATTAACCATTACATTCAAAAGTACCCACTATGCAATGAATCTACCCTCATGCAAAAAATCGCCCATGATGCCATAAATGCACCATCATCTCCTAAACGTTACAACTGCATGTAGAAGGAATCTGCAATAAATTCAACATGCAATGACTGGGTCACCATTTGGTCAAATATTCCGGTAATGAATGCGCCACCCTATTGCCATGTGTTCAATAGATCTTCGCCATGCAAGTGGACCCCGCCGTCATATATCCACTCTTGTGCATCTGGAATTGTTGGAGAGGGAAAATTCATTTCAGGAAGAATTTTCTTGAAGTCTCCTCAACTTTCCTCGCTTGAAGAAGGTTTTCGATCAATTTTCACCATCTCCTATTTTTTAGGAATTTTTCACAAATTAGGGTTTCAAGTCCAGGAGGGAGAGAATTCTCCTATGAATCTAAATCTATAAAAAAATTGAAATTTGGATGTGATTTGATGCCCAAGAATGCATTTTTCAAAAAAATTCTTGGGGGGAAATTTCTTATTCAATTCATCCTTAATTTCTTCCTTGCCTTAGAAATTTTCATGTCTTAGACAAATTTCCTTAGTTTTCCGACTTGAGCATGGAATTCATTTTGCATGGTGGAATTCATCATTTAAACCTTCCTTTCCTGTCTTTGAACTTGGGCAATGAACTGGCTTGATGAAGGAATTCATCCTTTACACATTTTCCAAAGCCTATGCATTTTGGCGCCCTTTCATATACATGGGCGGAATTTCACACTGAAGAAGGAATTCATACTTTGTTTGAACCAAAGAAGCATTAATCGTTTGGGGAATTAATCGGCAAAACAAAAGTATAAGATTTTTTGAAAAAATCGGGAATTAATCGAGAAAAAATCGGCAAAAAATCGGATTTAAAAAAAGGTAAAAAATTATAGAAAAAGAGAGAGAATACTTTCTTTTTAAATTTAAGGGCATTTCCGTAGCACAAAGATGTAGGTAGGTTGCCGAATTGGAATCAGAATCGGAGTAAGTGGGTACATTAATACATCGGTATGTCAAAATTTTTTGGAGGAACTCGGTACGTTCGGTACATCTGTACAAAAAACATATTTAAAAATAAATATATTTTTAAAATTAAATATAGTATAAATTAAATATATTAAACATGATATAATATACATTATAAATTAAAAATAAATATTATTATATTTACATTTATTAATGGTCTATAAAGATACAAATTTTTAATTTTTAATTTTTAAATTATTTATATTTCTAATTTACAATTTTGTTAAATTATATAATTATTGTATATAGTTTAATAAATGACACACTAATATAATATATAATAATATTAATTAACAAATTATTTTATATATATATTAATTATATATTAAAAATTAAATAATATACATTATAAATTAAAAATAAACACTATTATATTTACATTTATTAATGGTCTATAAAGATACTAATTTTTAATTTTTAAATTATTTATATTTCTAATTTACAATTTTATTAAATTATACAATTATTCTATATAATTTAATAAATGACACACTAATATAATATACAATAATTTTAATTTACAAATTATTTTATAATGTTAGTTATTAAATTATTTTTAATTTTATATATATATATATATATATATATATATATATATTTATAGGTAATTGGCCGAAGCCTGAATAGCTTTTGACTGGAGCTATGAACCAGTGGGGCCACAGTAGGGGGCCCCATCCCCATTACATATCTTTGAATTATTATTATTATTATTGTTTGATTAGATTGACCCCAAGACCTTCCCCATCTTTTGGAAGACCAAGAGTCACAACTTAGAATTTCACTTTAGATGTCCCTATTGGGAATTGAACTTGGGTCTCCACAATGAGAACCCAGTGTTTTAACCAGTTAAGCTAAACCCTTGGACATTTTTAATTATATATTAAACATATAGTAAATAATAATATAAATGAATGTAAGGATTGTCGCTTATAATTTTTTTTATAAATATATAAAGTTTATAATCCCTCAAATTAGATGTCATAGTTTTTAATTTAGGGTTCAGATTTTAATTTAAAGTTCTTGATAATATAAAGTTACCAAAAATAAGGAAACCACGGAAAGCTTATTCTCGTATTTCTCAAGCTTTATCAGTTGCAAAAACGTTATTTCTGATTTTTTATTTATAATTCCTAGGTGAAACAGCGAGACAAGGTGAGGCTCTTATTCAGAATGCAAACAAAAATATTTAAGGTTTCAATTTTCAGCGATACAAAAAGTCATGAAGGTTTTGTAGAGATCAAAACGTCCGGCAAAAAATTAAGGACAAAAATTTTGAACCCTAACTAATTCCACGCAAACTATACCCAGAATCGGTCTATTTTCACAGGTGATTTTTAGGGTTTATGTCATTTTTTTAGCCGAGCAGATATTTCGCAATTTTTAAACACGATTTAGACACGATTTTGCAGAGTTCTACCCACAATTAATCGGCCAAAGTCGTTGACTAATAGTCAACGATTTTTTGGCCTGACTTTGGGAAAAACTCGGCATTTCTGACGATTCGCAATTATTCACAATTAATCACGACTCAATGCCGACTTTTGCTTCTTTGGTTTGAACTATCCATCATCCCTTGAATCTTGAATTTTCTCCATCTTCCACGCCTTGTGTGTTTTGGCACCTTAATGAACCCTTGGGCGCAAAGTCTCCAAGGAGGAATTCATGAGTTTGAGCATTCTCCAAGGTATATCAAGTTTAGCGCCCTCCCTTGGCTTGGGGCAGATTTTTGTATTGGTCAAGGAATTCATTGAATTTTGAATTCTCCATGACTTGCTGACTTTGGCGCCTTCCTGAGTGCTTAGGTGGATTTTCACCATGGAGGAGGAATTCATACTTTTTCTTTCCTCCATGACACTTCAATTTTGGCGCCCTCCTGAGGGTTTGGGCGGAAATTCAACATGGAGGAGGATTGCATCATTTTATCTATTGTCCGTGAGCATACTACTTTAGCGCCCTCCTTTGTTCCTAGGCGGCATTTTGACTTGGCCAAGGAATTCATGATTTTCAAAGTTTTCCACGAGTCATCCATTTAGCGCCCTCCCTCATGTCTAGGTGCTATTTCTCTCTGTGGAAGGAATTCCATTCCTTATCCGTCTTCCCTAAGCATTCTATTTTGGCGCCCCTCCTTGGTCTAGGGCGCAAATTTGCCTCGAAGGAGGAATTTGATGTTTTTGTGAATTCCAAGGCAAATGAACTTTAGCGCCCAACTTTATTTCATGGCGCCATTTCACCATGTGGAAGGATTCACTCGTTTTTCAAACTTTCCAAGTGCACTTAGATTTGGCGCCCATCTGCACATCTGAGTGCTAAACTCATATGATGGAGGTTTCTTCATTATTTTTATGAATTCCGGATTCAATTGGATTTGGCGGCTTGTTCCAAGTTCATGTGTGGATTTCTCCCTGGAATGGAAATTTATCATTCAATCTTCCGAGCTTAGAACATTTTGATCTCCTTGTGATTTTGAAGTGTCTTCTTGGACTTGGATGGATTTTTTAGCTTCTTTCGGATCAGGACACCATATAAGAATGTGGGGTGATTTCCCAGACTTTAGACAAATTTCTCGAGCTTTCCACTTCAAGAATGGGCTTCCAGCACAACCATTTTCTGACTCTCCCTATCTACTTTCTGACTTTCCAAAATTAGAAGTAGTTGCGAATGCTTGATCTTTGTCACCTTGCCCGAATGGTCCTGCCAGAACAAACTTACCAAAAATAGAAACCTTTAAAACGTCAACATTAGATCCCTAGACAGGACACAGGAATGACTTACTATAAATAGAAACTTACTAAAAATAGTAAGTTTGATTTTTGGCAAAATGACGACATTTCGGGATTCAGTAAAATCCCTAAAAATAGGAACTTTCTAAAAATAGAAAGTTGCTCTGTTTTGGCTCAAATTTTACTAGGAGTTCCTTGAAGGGTCCTGATTCCAGTGGTATGTTTAGTTTCTTCAAAACCCTAACAAAAACCCCTAAAATAAAGGCAGAAACCCTAATATTGACAAAGCAAGCCCTAGACTGAACCAAATTTGCTCAAACGAAAAGTAGACTTAATCAATTTGACCCCCGAACACTTGTAAACTAAAGAGACTGGAGAGACTGCTGCGAAAAAGACCCAAAAAACAAAGCCAAAGACCGGAAGGGCTTAAAAAGTAGGGGGTCTCCATTTGCAATGGGGCGATGTGTGAAAACATCACAACACAACACAACCCATTTCACATCACCCCACCACCACACCCTTTCATTAATGTCTACTGAAAACGACAAGTGTACTATACCAACTCAAAGATCAAGATCAAGATTTTGAAAATTTTCCACCGTACTATTCAGCACATCATTTAGTGTCAATGCCCATTTGGACAACCTGTCCACCATGTCATTCCCTAATCTCATCACATGCCCAATTTCAAATTCATCAAAAGCTTCTAATAAATGCTTGGCAATGGATATATATTTATTTAAATTCCAAGCATGTATTTCACCCTTTTTAATGGCATTTATAATAATTAATGAATCTCCTTCAAGTTGTATTTTCTAAAAGCACATTTTTTCCCCCATTTTTAAATTCTTCAATAGCCACCTAAGCCTCGGCTTCAATGTTTGTTCCCTCTGAGAGTTTGGAAGCACCAATTGCTACAATTTTACCTTCCCAGTTTCGTGCCACAAATCCAACCCTTGATGGTCCTGGGTTGCCCTTTGAAGCCCCATCAAAGTTAGTTTTATACCATCCTTCCCTCAATTTGGACCACTCCACCACTTTTGCCTTACTGGACTTCAGATGAACCCAAACAAGCATTTTCATACAATTATTATAATAATATAAATTTCTAAAATATTAATAATAAATATTAAATTAACATAATTAATTGTATATAAAAATTATGTTATGTATTGTAAAAATTTAAAATATATACCTCGCTTCTTATGCACAACTTTTTAAAATTCCATTTATTCTTCCATTGTCATTTTCGTCACATTTCGCGTTTCTTATTTTTAGTAAGAAACACGAAATGGATTTATTTGAGGAGCAATGCTATATAATATATCACATCACATGTCCATTGGCATGACACCATTGAGGGCTTTATTTGGTTATTACACTTAAAAATTTTATTGATTTGGTCATCATAGACAATAGATTGAGAGGAGGCAGAGACTTGGTTAAGCAAAGCCACAAAATTTTGGAATTACTCAAGAAAAGATATATTTAGATCAAAGTTGCATTGAATGAACTTTTGAGGTTAAAGACAGAGACTTATTGAGATTATAGCCACACAGATAGGCTAATCTCAAGAGAAGTGTAGTCGAGAAGCTCTTGACCTTACAAGATCAATCGTAGGATTGGGGAGTATGCTTTTGAGCTTGAGTTACCAAAATATACTAGGATTCATTGTGTGTTTCATGTTTTGTGCCTCAACATGACACTTGGGTAACATATCACTTTTTTAGCAAACTTGCTTCCTTTGGATGATGAAGGTAAGTTGATCATGGTTTTAGAAGCTCTCATTGATATTATTTGAATCATATCTTTATTATTTATTATTAAAGGTCAATAATGTAATTTTATGTAATTAGCTCATTTCTATTTTGAACATTTGTTTCTTTATGGAAACATCATTTTTGTAATTCTTTAAATGATTGTTTGATCATTTCATTTAATTCATTCAGTTTTTTACCAAAACGTGGTATCTGAGTAGAAAATTTTCAATTTGTGTTCTGGGATCTGCACTACAAGTTGCATGTCGTCTTTGAAGGGTTTTTCGCGTCATTTTTTTCACATATTTTTTCTGCAAAACCCCGCGTTAACGACGATTTGCAGCTCCCGGCTTTGTTTTTCTATGATTTATTTTCATGGGATTTAAACCTACGAACAACAGGAGTCGTGAAATTTTGACCGCACGTTTTCCATCTTTCTCTTATTCTGGACAAGTTTGTAAAAGTTAGGGGGCAACTTGGTGTAGTTGATAGATTGACCATTAAGGGAGGGTATTAGAATAATATCTTTATTATTTATTATTAATGGTCAATAATGTAATTTTATGTAATTAGCTTGTTTCTATTTGGAAAGTTTGTTTCTTTATGGAAACATTGTTTTTGTAATTCTTTAAATAATCGTTTGATCATTTCATTTAATTCATTTAGTTTTTTACCAAAACAGATATAAGAGAGAAAAAGATTGAGGAATAGGAGCATAATAGAATATCTGGTGTGCTGGAAAAATCTTTCAACTAAAGATGCTACATGGGAAGGTGTACATATACTTAGCATTCAAATGTGCAATTGCTTGATAGCAAGCAATTTTGGGAAGGGCAGATTATTATGTGCCCTTTTAAGAAATAAAATAACTAGGAGACCTGTAGCTTATTTCTTTATTTTCCATAGACTAGGAGATAAAAGAGAAATAATTTAATAATAATTATTTAAGCTAGTCCTAGTAACTTTATTTTAAAATATTTTTTTTGATAGGTAATGGGCAGAAGCCGATAAGGTGTACATACTCTACCCCCTTTGTGGGATTTGAACTTGTGGCCTCTATTTCAAGAGCACAAGTTCTCCACCACTAGGCCATCTCAAGTTGTACAGCATTATTTTAAAATATTGTAACAAGAAAATTTAAATATGATTATTGTAAAGTGAGTAGTCCAAATGGGAGATAATAAGACATTAATTAATATTTTATTGAGGTGTTTGAAGTGAGCACTTTTGGAGACAAGTTTTAGTAAAAGATAACTCAAATTAAAGGGAAGAAAAATGGAGTTTATAAGAGGAATATACTTGCTCAAAGGAGAGCATCCATTGTTTATGGAATCAAACCCTTTTACAAAGAGCTTGAGCAATTATGTTCATCTTCTCACCCAAAGACAACCTTTGGAAAGTACGAATTTGAGGGACAAAAACCCTTCTAAATTCCAATGGGAATTGGAGGATGAAAGCCCTATTGTTCTGATGGCACACCTAGCTAATCACCAAAACATTGGAACACACAGGAACTTACAATCAAATGATGGGGCAATAATGATAGGAAGTTCAGGAAATTAACCAATTTCCACGGACTACCTGTCCAAATAGTGATAGGAACAGAACAGAAAATAACTGAATTCTGTAACAAACATATAGGAGACAGGAACTATGAACAACTTATTCTTCTTAACCAACCCACTTGCTAGTAGGTGGCAAGACTTCAAGAAATGCAGTCAATCAACATAGCGTCACAAATCACAATTCATTATCAATTCAGAAGTCGGATTACAAAATGAATATGCAGAGATTCTCTGCTCACACATTGATGCTCAAAGCCACTAAGAAGAATCAACTACATTCTTTTTATTCCTATAAATATTACATACTAATTATGGGCCAAACCATGTCCTCCCTCAGTTCGCTTTACACTTTGGCCTTGCCATTGGAACATACAGACCTTGCTGGCAGTCTTTAAGCCTCCTTCCATTTCATGTCCATACTTCTCTCCTTTCCTCAGTTGCTGAAGCTATACGACACCCAAGTATGCACAATTATTTTTTTCCTTTTTTAGCCAAACCTCGATGTTTTGCCCCTTCGATGCCTCATCCTTTCTTCTACACTGAAACCGTACTGTAATGGATTTGCCCTATTCCCAAATTGATTGAGCTCTCTATATTCAGAGTGGGACTTTCTTTCCCATCGAAGACCATTCCATTTGTTTGGCCTATCTAGCCTCTTTCATCCAACCATCCTTCTGCCTTTGTTTACCCCTCTTATTTCTTGGTTCGATTTCTCCTGCATAACCATCCATTCCTAACTGTCTTCAACCAGTCTTAACTAATTCTTTTAAATTGCTCATAAATCCTTAATTGTTCATCTCCTTCTGCCAAAGGCAACTAACTCGTTTTGTCCAACTTCCTGCCCATGTGGCAACAGGAACTATGACCACCCAAACTGAATCCTGGCTACACAAAGCTAACAAAACACTAAACAAATAGGTTTATAGAATGCTCTTGGATTAGACTCCCAGGGCACAAAAGAAAGCATGTGCTCCTGCACGTGGGAGTAACAATTCAAAACTCCCCTCGTTCATTCTTTTTATTTCGCTTCTTCCAACATCATTCTGGCTCATCTACCATATTCATCCAACATTGATGTCCACGTCTCCACTCTTCTCTTATGAAGTTATCTCCATTATCTACCATCCTTCCCCAATCTCTCCTCATCCTTTCTTCCACACACAAAACATCATAAATGAATAGATGGAGATTAAAGTTTGCCATGTCTTAAAAATCACTCACCCCATAAATCTGCATTACATCATCAACAATATGTACTACCGCTGCACTTCCATTTCAGTTTCATACTCCACCTCCTCATCTAACATCTTTTCTAGCCACTCTTCCTCCATGGTCAACTCTTCATGCATCATTGTAATAACTTCTTCCTCTGTAGCTGCAATATACAAATCTAAGTCCTCCATAACTCCACTTGTCTTCATGCCTTCCAGTTGGTCTTTCCACTCTTGCTCTATTGCTGCAAATTGGATCCACAAATCTTCCTTATCATTATTGGTTGCACCTCTTTCTAATTCCTTAGTTGCAATTTCTTCATCTTGCATCACTTTGCCTTCATTGTCTTTAATCAATGCTACTCCAACATCTACTTCTTTACTTTTTGCTGCCCTCTCTTCCAATTCCTTCATCTTGATCTTTCCATCATGAATTTCTTTGTCTTCTACTGCTGCCCCTAAATCTGCTTTTAGCTTTGCTTCTGCATCTTCTATTTCACTTCTTTTTCCCTCATCATCCCTTGTGTCTGTTGTATATTCTTGAGTTTTGTTGTTCTTATCCAAGTTCTAACCCCTCGTTCATATCCATTCCCAACTTGTAATTGTGCCTTCTATTCTTTCCAACCCGTCTATGTTTATTTTCCATCTTCTTCTTGTATCTGCTCCTCCTCACTTCTTTTTCATCTACAAGCCTCCATAGCTTCATTTCCCATTCAGATATGTCATCTTCATTACTTAGTGCCACATCCTTCTCATCTTCTTCCTTTAACCTCTTCCTCCAACAACTTCATCTAAAGATTCAAAAATATCAACACTATTTAAAAACTGAAATATTACCTTGTTATCTTCTACATTTTTGACAACCTCTATCTTAGCTGCAATATTTTCCATCAAGTCTGCATTCTCTCCTCTGTGATCTTTGCCAACCACAAGACCTCCACAAGTTTCTATAATTCCTCCAAACTCTACAACTGCTGCAATTTCATGCTTTACTTCTTCGTTTCAGCCACTAATACCCTTATCTTTTCATCTTCTTTTGTTTTTGTCATGCCCTCTATAAGACATGTTCCTGCTACAAATCCTTTCTCTTCTTAACCCACAAATTCAATCTTTGTAATATACCCCTTAATTTTTTTAATTTTTTTTCTCAATAAAATCACAAAGCAACACAATAACCCATTAAGGTTAGAGAAATAATCCAAAACAACTGAAAGAGAACCCTTCCACATTTTGTTCACCGAGAGCCCAATCTGGGAGGGTGAGGGCATACGGTGTTTCGTTGATCGTTAGCACCAAAAACTGAACTGAAATTACAATGCATGGGCGGCAAGCCAGCCCCTTCTACTTATCCAGCAGGATAGGAACTAAACTACTTGGCGGTGAACTAGCCAAGGAAAACAACAAGGAATTCAAACACAATCACTCTACCGCATATTTCAATGGGAGGATAATACATAGAAACTATCACTCTACCGCATATTTCATCGGGAGGACAATATCACTCAAATCACTTACTCAGTGGGAGGACAAAAGTTACAAACTGAAATTACAAACACTAAGGCGGCCAAGCCAGCCTCTTCCACTTATGCAGTGGGGATTACAATGAGCGCTCCAAGTTCAATAATAGAGGTTAGTACTATTAACCAATGATACAAGGATGATTACAATGAAGTACTACAAGCTTACAATAATAAAATATAGCTGATTTCAAGCCACAAACATAAAATAACCAATCTGATATAAAATACTAGCAACTCCAAAACTGGACCAGCAACACTGAAAAGCTCACAACTCACTCCAATCCACTCTAAATCTCACCAAATCTGAAAAAAATGAAACTAACAACAAAGGCGATCAATCTCAAACCTCAAACCCGCAACATGGAAGCTTCAACAGTAATGCACGCAACCCGAGGCACCTCCCAAATGGTACGGCCTGCTGTAGAATTCGACTTGTAACCAAAAATCACAAAGACCACATCCCAATCTGCAAATTGGTGAAGTATATCACCCAGGGAATATGGTTGGATAGAGCTGATACGTAGAATGTAACAATCAACAGGCAGGGAGATATGAATAAAACGATGCTTGAACCACCACGTCCAGCAACACCCAAAATCACAGTAGCAAACAAACTCTCCAAATCCACACGAAACACAATCCACAGGAACACCAAGCAATTTACAAAGTCGAACCACAACTAGGAGTGATGTCTCACACTCAAAACTACAAAGGATAATCTAGGAGGTTTTCACCCTCGAAGAAATCCGGAGTCATTCTGACATCAAAACATTATAATTTCTTTGGATGATCAAATGAGGAACCAACCACCTATTTAAATAGATTTCCAAGTCTGAAATTCAAATCCAAATGCTTCCAAATTCACCCCTTCAAATTTGCATTTCATTTCCAAGGTGGACCCAAGTATGGTGTCCCACTTAAGTGAAAATCACGCCTAGCAAGAAGACCACGATTTTTGGCATGAAAAAACACTTTGTTAAATAAAATAAAGTCTCCACATTCACTTTTGGCGTCCCCCTTCATAACATCAATATTTCACCTAGCAGACTTAAGAAAACACATTATGCACAATTCTCAATAAAATTAATCAGTAATAAAATAATTAAATATTAAACCGTAGGATAAGGAAATAATATTTAATTAAATAACTTATAACTCCAATACTGATTATCATTAAAATCAAGGATGAAGTTGAGCGATGAAAACCACTGAACTAAACTGGATCAGAACCCTATGCAAGACTGCCAAAAATAGTAATGCTCAACTACCACTTACTAAAAATACTAAGTCATGAAATACTGCTCCAAAAAGCGTGATCTTCGCACCCAAAGAAAGAGCTTGGAAAGCTCAGTAAAACTGTACCATCTAGTCCGCCAAACCCTAACTTACTAAAAATAGTAAGTTCGCACTGCATCGTAGAATCAAATGCATGTTATGCCACCCTGAAGTTCATGAAAAACCCAGAAGGAAACCATAAACAGAATTGAAGAATTCCCTCCTGACAAACCCTAAAAAGCTCGTGCAGAACTCCACAAAAGTAGGAAACCCTAATTCTCCTTTCCAAATAGCCTACGGGTCTCTAGAATAGGCCACTGGATCACTGAATGAGCATCACTGAGAAGGGGACATTACAGTCCACCCTCCCCAAAATTGTTTGTCCTCAAGAAATCGCAAGCCAGGATGTTGTAAAATCTCCTCATTCTTCCATGTAGCATCCTCAACCGATAAGTCTTTCCACTTAACCAAATACTCCCTGATGGTCCTCCTCAACAATCGTTTTCTGACATCAAGGATTGCTTCAGGAACTAGCACCAATTCTCCCTCTCCATCCAAAGAAGGCAAATCAGAAGAGACTATCACATTGTGCCCAAGCGCCTTTTTGAGGCGTGACACGTGGAAGACATTATGTATTCAGCTACTCGCTGGTAGCTCCAACTCATAAACCACAACTCCCACTCTCCTGATGACCTTGAATGGTCCATAAAAACGTGGCTTAAGCTTTTCCGCTCCACTCTTCTTAAGCATAGACTGTCTAAAGAGCTATAGCCTCAAGTAGACCATATCACCAACCTCAAATGAACGCTCAATATGCTGCTGATCAACGTACAACTTCTGCTGATTTTGTGCAATCTGGAGGTTGTCCTTCAATGTCTTCAGAATATCCTGACAATGTTGAACCATATCCCTAGCATGGAGTGCTCTACTATCTCCAAATACCAAGTCAGCAAAGTTGGGGGCCTCATAACCGTAGAGTGCCATGAAAGGAGACATCCGAATGGACATGTGATAAGTGGAATTATAGCAGTTTTCACCAAGATGTAGCCATCTCACCCACACCTTCTGCTGTTCTGAAACATAGTTTCTCAAGTAACCTTCCAACCACTTATTTACTATCTCTGTTTGTCCATTTGTCTGCAGATGGTAACTTGTGTTTGGGGTAAGCATAGTACCACACAATCTGAAAATCTCCTGCCAAAAAGAGCTTAGGAACTTGCTATCCCTATCACTCACAATGTTTTTAGGAACAAATCAGCAACTTGAGCTGCTGTAAATGAGTCGGTGATAGCGAAAAAATGAGCAAATTTTGTTAATCTATCTACCACCACATAGATACAATCCTTCCCACTAGCTCTGGGCAACCCAGTGATGAAATCCATAGAGATACTTTCCCATTTTTGACTGGAAATCGGCAATGGTTGCAACAAACTGGCGGGTGTAGTGTGCTCGTCCTTATTCTTCTGACAAGTATGGCATTCCCTGATGTACTTCAAGACATCTTTTTTCAACCCTTTCCAAGAGAATCTCTCTCGGATCTGCTTGTGTGTCTTGAAAAACCCTTGACGACAAGCAAGAGGAATGTCATGAAAAGTCTGTAATACCTTCTCCTTCAACTTAGATTCTGGTAGAAGAAGGATCCTCCCCTTGTACAAAATCAAACCATCAACCAAACTATACTTTTCATCATGAAAAGTACCTTCAATAATGCTAGTTGCAAACTGATTTTTGGCATAATCAGCAAGGAACAAGTCCCTCCAATCAGCAGTGAGCTCACATATAGAGCTCGGATGGGGTCTCCGTGAAAGTGCATCTGCCACTGTTGTTTTTTCTTTTGACGTACTCAATGTCAACGTCGTAAGCCTGAAGCTTACTAACCCACTTCTGCTACCTTTCATTCAAATTTTTCTGGTGCATGAAGTGCTTAAGACTGTTATGATCAGTCTTAACAACGAACTTACTCCCCACAAGATACTGCCTAAACTTCGCAAGAGCATGCATTATGGAAAGCATCTCCTTGTCATATATTGAATATAGTCTTTCAGGTCTTCTCAACTTCCTACTTTCAAAGACAATAGGATGCTTGTCTTGCATAAGGACCGCACCAACGCCTTCTCCTGATGCATCACACTGTAGTTCGAAAGGCTTGGTGAAATCTGGTAAGCCCAAAACAAAGCATGAGCTCATGATCTCCTTGGACCGATCAAACATTGTTTGTGCCTTTTCTGAGCTCCTCTCATTGGACCGACCAAACACTGTTTGTGCCTTTTCTGACCACTCAAAGGCTCCTTTCTTAGTGAGATTTGTGAGGGGGGCAGCCAACTGAGAATATCCCTTGACAAACCTCCTGTAAAAACCACATAGACCCAAGAATCCCTTCAAGTGAGTTATGTTCTCAGGTGGTGGCCAATCAAGGATAGCTCTAATCTTCTCAAGATCCACCTTCACACCTTCTACGCTGATGATGTGACCAAGATAAAGCAGCTCTCTCATTCCAAATTCACATTTGGACTCCTTAGCAAACAGGGATTCAAACTCCAGTATGTCGAGCACTTCATCCAAGTGCTACAAGTGTTCCTTCCAAGATTTGCTGAAGATGAGAATGTCATCAAAGAATATGAGCACAAACTTCCTCAACTGCTTCTAAAAGATCCTATTCATGCAAGACTGGAATGTGGCAGGAGCGTTAGTCAAGCCAAAAGGCATGATTAGAAATTCGAAATGCCCAAAGTGGCATCTGAAAGCAGTCTTCTCACTATTAGATGCCCTCATTCTGATTTGTGTTGTTTATAACTAGGGAGGCGGATTCCAATTGCCAATGGCAACATTGGAATCCGCTTTAGGGTTGGGCCCTTTCTCACGCCACACTTAAAAGATTGTGTGTTCCCTTCAAATAGGGCCGACCCTATAAAAGAACACGCCACACATTAGATGAAATAAAACATAAAATGGCGCCAAGTTTAAATTAAACCAAGCCGACTTAATAAAGGTCAAGCATCATATAAGTAAAGTACTTTTGGCAAGCATCAAATATAATCTTCATTCGTTCAACCCTCAAGCGCATTAGCTTTGCAATCTAGTGTGAAATCTGATTGGAGAAGTAGGCGAATTCATCTATCTACTACAAATTAATTCTGTGCAAATACATCTGCACCTTGAAGGCGAATTCCATCCAAATGATCCAAAGTATGTTTGCTGTTTGAAGGCGTAATACTTCTGTCATATGAAGAGCTAGGTCATCAAGATGCAGATCTGAAGATGACATTTCCATTGATTTGAACAACAAAGAAGTGTTGTTTACCCTAGGTGTTTTCATCAAGCTACCTAAGAGATAAGTATTGTAATCAGAATATGGAATATAATCCATAATCAGATCTGAGGATCTTTTTTGGCTGGGTTTTTCCTCCTAGGAGGTTTTCCCAGGGTAATGGTGTCTTGTTTCATTTTGCTTATCTTCTATGTTTGTTCCTAAGTCTGAAAATGATTAATTCTAACTGCAAACAATCTAATTTAATAGTTAAATTCTGATTTCTCAGTCTTCCATTAATCTGAAAGTATAAAATTCAACATGGTATCAGAGCTCTAGGTTATATATTAACTTTCAGATTTCAATAGTCTTTTATTTCCAGTTTGCTGTTTCATTTTCAGTTAGGACAATGACAGGGCTGAAAGTTGAAGATAGGCTCAAAGGGGAACTTAACTTTGCTGCCTGGAAGGTTCGCATCCTACTTGCTTTTGAGGAAGATGATCTCCTTCAGTTTGTGCAAGACAAAGAGTTGACTGCGCCCACAGGTCAAGAAGAATTAAAACAATTCAAAAAGAATGCCCTCAAAGCCAAAAAGCTCATCATTGACTCAGTTAGAGATCACCGTGTCACCTCCATCTCCAAGTTCACTACAACTAGAGAGATATTCAAACATCTAGAAGGTATTTATGAGATCAATAACCTCAGTAGAGCAATTGCATTAAGGCAACAATTACTTCATATTAAAATGGCAAAGGAAGATTCAATTATATCTTACTTCATGAACATCTCAGAACTAAAGGATCAACTAGGCACAATTGGACATGACATAGAAGACAAGGATATTGTCATGATATCATTAAATGGTCTTCTAGACTCATGGGATTCCTTCATTCAATCCATAAGTGGGAGATCTGAATTCCCAACCTTTGATCGTCTTCGGAACGATTGCCTTCATGAAGAATCTCACCTTGCCACAAGAGGAAAACTCAAGAGTCCTCAAGTGTATGATCAACATATGCTTGCAGCCCAATGCAAGAAAGGTGGTAATTGGAAAAAGAATAATCCCAAGAGGAATAGAGATTTCAGACCACCTAGTTCTCAGTATTCTTGGAGGAAGCCAAGAGATCTCTCTCGTGTTCGATGTTTTAGATGTGACAAATTTGATCACTATGCTAAAGAATGTCAGAATGAACCCACGCAAAGAGAAGCCAACCTAAACAAAGTCTCAGAACAAAATGAAGACTTCTTATTCATCGTTTTCTTGTCAAGTAGCATACCCACAGATAGTAACACATGGTTGATTGATAGTGGTGCTTCCAGACACATCACAGGCTATCATGAACATCTTTCAGACTTAGTAGAAAAGGATACCAGTCTACATGTGACAATTGGTGACGATGCTCAATATTCGGTAAGAGGTTCTGGTACTACTTCTTTAAATTTAGACTCTAGTATTTCACTTCACCTTAGTGATATCTTATTTGTTCCTAGAATTAAAAGAAACTTAATTTATATTTCCGCTCTAGAAGATAAAGTTTATCAAGTAGCATTTTCTGAGGGTAAAGTATTTGTTTGGCCTAAGAAATCTAGTTTTAAATTTGCTCGTGTTATTGGAAATAGATATGATAGTTTGTATAAGCTTTCCACTAACCCTGTTCAAGCCCTCATTAATGAGGCCCCTGAATCCTGTGAGCTATGGCATAGAAGGCTTGGACACTTACACTTTCAAGCTCTTCCCTCTCTTGGAAAGATAGTTAAAGGTATGCCTAAACTCAGTAAATTTCATGATGATTCATGTAAAGGTTGTGCTATGGGTAAAAATGTTAAAAGTCCTTTTCATAAAAGTGAAAGTAGAGCTAAAGAAAAACTAGAACTTGTTCATTCTGATTTATGTGGCCCTATGTCTATAGCATCTCCTAGTGGATTTTTTTATTATGTAACATTCATAGATGATTTCTCGAAGAAAACTTGGATCTATTTCTTAAAGTCTAAAGAATCTGATGAAGTCTTAAGTAGATTAAAAGAGTTTAAGGCATTGGTTGAAAACATTTCTGGTAAAAGAATTTAATGCTTAAGATCTGACAATGGAGGTGAGTAGACCTCTGGCAGTTTTCATGACTTTTGTGTTGAGACGGGAATTAAGAGGGAGTTTTGTGTTCTCTACAATCCCCAGCAAAATGGTGTTGCTGAAAGAAAGAATAGAACTATTGTTGAGGCTGCAAAGGCTATGATTCATGACCAAGATTTGCAGACATTTCTATGGGCTGGCGCTTCTAGAATAGTAGTATATATTCAGAATAGATGTCCCCACCGCGCTCTAAAGAATATGACTCCTGAAGAAGCCTTCACAGGATCTAAACCTGACATCAGCCACTTAAGAATTTTTGGAAGTCCTGTATATGTCCATGTGCCCAAAGAAAAAAGAACCAAGCTGGAGCCTTCCGGAAAGAAAGGAATGCTAGTTGGATACATTGAATCCTCCAAAGCCTTCAGGATCTATATTTCAGGTCAAAGGTATGTTGAGGTAAGTAGGGATGTTACCTTTGAAGAAGATATTGCTTTTAAGAAATCAAAAGGTTCTCCCTTTGTTGATGAAATTAATGATAATCAAGATATGAATGTTGATACTAACCTTGAGATTCAGACGGAGCCTATTGAGCCTCCACCTCAAGAAGAGCATAATGATCCACCTGAGCCCATGGATCCCACTGATATACCTAGTGACATTGTTGTTAGCAAAAAGAGGCCACTTTGGGTGAGAAACACCATTCAAGAAGCTGAAAGATTTGCAGCTCCCAATGGCACCTTCAGAGAAAGCAAGAGACCTCAAGTATTCTCCAACTATGTTGCATTGACGAACAATCTCATTGAGTCTGAGCCATGCAATGTTGAAGAAGCCTTGAACCATCATGCCTGGAAGCTAGCTATGGATGAAGAATATCAGTCAATCATCAAGAATGATGTTTGGGACATAGTGCCTAGACCCAAAGATTGAAGAAAGCTCTATATGGCCTCAAACAAGCCCCTCGTGCTTGGTATGAAAGAATTGATAAATACTTGTTAAGTTTAGGGTTTTGTAAGAATGATGTTGATTATAACATTTACTTCAAAGTATCTAATAATGAGATGCTAATTTTGGTTCTATATGTGGATGATTTGTTTCTTACCGGCAAAGATGAGCTTATTATTAGATGTAAGAAAGAATTAGCTTCAAAATTTGAAATGAAGGATTTAGGTCTAATGCATTATTTTATAGGTCTAGAAGTATGGCAAAGATCTATCGAAATTTTTCTAAGTCAAGGAAAGTATACTATTCATATTCTGAAAAGATTTAAAATGATGGATTGTAAACCTATGTCTACTCCTATGGAATCTAACTTAAAGAAGTTGAGTGTTTCTGCAGCTAACTTTGATTTTGCAGATCCGTTTGAGTACAGGCAGTTGATTGGATCATTGATGTATCTAGTTAACACTAGACCAGATATATGCTATGCAGTGAATGCTCTCAGCTAGTTCATGAGTTTGCCTAAACATGTTCATATTGTTGCAGCCAAGCACATCCTGAGATACTTACGAGGCACAGTTGGTTATGGGCTGAAGTATCCAGTTAACACTCCAATAACCCTGGAAGGTTACTCAGATGCAGATTGGGCAGGAAAAGCACTTCAGGCATTTTTTTCAACTTAGGATCTGCAGTGATCTCTTGGGCTTGCAGAAAACAGTCCTCAATAGCACTGAGTACTGCTGAAGCTGAGTACATTGTAGCAAGTGTTGCTTCTAGAGAAGCAGTGTGGCTTCGTAAGCTTCCTGCTGGTTTGTTTGGACAACCTTGGGAACCTACAGTTATTCATTGTGATAATCAGAGTCAATCTTGTGTTTCATTACAGGTCAAAACATGTGGAGACTCGTTATCACTTCATTCGAGATATGGTGCAAAGAGGCGCTATTCAGTTGAAGTATGTCAGTACTAATGATCAGATTGCAGATATTATTACCAAGCCTTTGTCCAAAGTGAAGTTTGTGTACTTCAGAGACAGACTTGGTATTGTGTAAAAGATCCTTTCCACCCTCTGCGAGCAATGTAAGGTGGATTAGTACTAATGTTACCATCCTCTGCAGGCAATGTAAGATGTTAGAAAAGATCCTTTCCACCCTCTGCGGGCAATGTAAGGTGGATCCATTCTATGCTTGTGTGCGAGATGGAAGATTATGCTATGTAGTTCCAATCTATGCTTGTGTGCAAGATGGAAGGCTACAACATTCTGATTATGTAATCCATTCCTTGCTTGTGTGCAAGATGGAAGATTAAGATATTTTGATTATGTAATTGTTTCCTCCCTAGTTAAGAGGGAGTGTTGTTTATAACTAGGGAGGCGGATTCCAATTGCCAATGGTGTCATGTCCCCTAAATAAACATTTGACATATATTGTTAAGTATTAATTATCTTATATGAATTTCCCCATTCCGTCATATAAATAATTAATATCTCATTTTGGGTTAAAGACATGTTTGTATTTTATTACAAGTGTTATGATTTAACTATTACGGGATTATAACTACCCAGTGGTCTTAATAAAGAATGGGCATGATCGATGGAGGGCATCGAAGGTTTTGTAAAAAGGAAAACAAGTTCGTAGAGGAGATACAACCTATAAGAGAAGACAAGATCTGTATACAATCACCTTTCGTCAGAGATATTGACCTATTGGTGGATACGTGGTGGTGAGAGCCATGAACCAGAGAAGTGTGCTATTGGACGCATAACCTTACTTTGGCATCAACAGTGTGCGGAAAACTTCGTATCATCTCCCAATTCGCGCCGTGTATTTTTCCCGAGCGTAGTATCAGGGGTTTGCAGCCTAACAGTGACGGAGGTCGACGGCTGAGGCAAATCGGGGTGTGAAAGACATTCAAAGGGCGAACTGACGAACACAGTGCGGGGAAAAGCATTCACGGGAGAGTCGACGAACACAGTGTGAAAGACTATTTCCGAACAAGGTTTGTGCTTTCACTGATCAACACCACAAACATATAATCCCGATATCGGGAAGGCCATTATTATGGAATGTGGCACTGATCATACCAGAGGTTCAAACAATTGCAACACAGCCCAGTGATGGCGTCGTATTGACATGGAAACTACAGGTGCATAATAAATTCCCTGAAGTATTTAGATTTACAGTAAATGCCATGTAAATATTTATCTACACAATGTTTA
The DNA here is from genome assembly GCF_030272615.1 of Cryptomeria japonica. Lineage (NCBI taxonomy): Eukaryota > Viridiplantae > Streptophyta > Pinopsida > Cupressales > Cupressaceae > Cryptomeria > Cryptomeria japonica. Next base: position 267,215,983 of record NC_081409.1, on the reverse strand, counting down.
CAAAAAACTGCGTAACAATGCTATGTGGGAACTTTGAAAGTCTGAATTACATTGTTTAGGGACTTCCTGAAGTTTTACAAAAAAACCACTAGTTTAAGCAATACCCACTACATACTTTGGAACACACAAACCGTCCTAAAATAAGTGATTCTCTGTATAACCTGAAATGGAAATGAGCACTTTCGAAATGTCCTAGTAAGGAATTTTATAGTGGTATCAGAGCTTTAAGTCCTACCAGCCTGTAGGGTATTTTTCAGATAATTTAATGCACAGCTGAGTATGCACCAAGGAAATTATAATTTCCGAAGTACTAGGGCCCGTCAAAACAGATTTACAAACTCTCCTTTAGCACAGAGTAGTACGTCTATTCCGTTTGAAATCGAGGATAGCCACACAGAAACTGACGAAGAAATTATCTTTGAAACCAACATGGGGGACCCAGATAACAATAGGGATCTTTTGGCTGCATTAATCAGAAGTCAGCAAGATATGCAAGATAATGTTAACAGAATGACCAATTTGATGACCCAGTTTATGGCCAATAATTTAAATCAGCACCAGAATAATGGAAACCAAAATCAAAATAATGGTGGAAATAATGGGGGTCGAGATGAACAGTCAGTTAATAATCAGCCAGAAAGAACAGGAACAGCTAGACCATTTATGCCCACTTTTACTGCTAGAAACCCGCCACCAGAAAATGAACCAATAATAAGGGAAATATAGGCAGAAATACATCAGGATTGGTTAGACTCCGGTGAAGAATTCCATTCAACAATGACATTTAGAGAATATTTAGATGTCAGAATGAAACATAGGACAAGAGGACAATGGGGAAATAACAGTGAATTACAAAGAAAAATTGGAAAAATGTCCATTCCTTATTTTGATGGTTCAGGTAAAACAACTGCTCAGGCTTGGGTGCAAAAATTAGATACATACTTCCAATTAAATCCTATGTTGGAAGAAGAGGCAATTAAATATGCTGCGTTACATCTTGACAGTGTAGCACATGAATGGTGGCATCATGGACAAATAACCTCGGGTCATAATTTGATAGGCACTTATGTTGAGTTCACTGAAAAACTTATTGATAGGTTTGATTCTAAGGATCCTGAATTACACCTTAAGGATCTAACTCAACTTAAGCAAACGGGAACTGTTGAACAATATATCTCTAAATTTGAAAAATTGGTAGTCCTAGTCACTGAAATTTCTGAAAGGCACAAGATTGTGATATTTTTTAGACGGATTGTCTGATTCCCTCAAAGGGTGGGTTAAATCTTTAAACCCCCCTTCTTTACAAACAGCCGTCAAAAGGGCCAGAGAATTGGAACCATCCTCAAAAGGAAAAATTTTTAACAAGGGACCACCTCCTAAACCGGAAAAAGACAAACAACTTTCCAACAAAGATGATTTCCCTAAAAACAAGCTAGATAAAGAGGAAAGAGAAGAACTCAGAAGGAAAAAACTATGTTTCAGTTGTACAGAAGCATGGCAGCTTGGACACGGATGTTTAGGGAAAGGAAAAATTCATTATATTGAGGTTATGTCTGATAGTGAAGATGACGAGAATGTTGATCCTAACATAGAACACACACCACATAACTCTGAATCAGAAACAGGTACCAAACAAAAAGTAGTAATAGCATCCATGATAGGAACCCCACATAATAATATCTTCAGAGTTAAAGGAGTTTTAAATGGACTGCGGGTAATTGTTATGCTTGATAGTGGTTCTACACATAACTTTATAGATGCGGCACTTGTGGAAAAATGCGGGTTGCATACTGAAAAACATCAAGGATTTGATGTTAGAGTCGCAGGTGGAACTAATTTGTCTAGCACTTGTTTACCTCACTGGGTAAACAGGAAGAATACAGAAATCGAACAGCAATGTACAATGCAAATATAAAAGAAGTACCAGAATAAGCTTTCCATTAATGTCAAAGGATGTTCATATTATATCTGTCGCCAACATTACATCTGACACGGCTAACATTACATGTCTCAACACCCGAAGGTGGTACAATATATGACTGCCGAAGGGGTGCGACCCAACCGTCGCGACTCCAACTACCTACCCGTCGGCTAACTAACTATTGATAATTAACATTACTAACTATACACTTTTTCCCGATAACATCATCCCCCCCAAAAAAGAAGTCGTCTCCGACGACTAACAACAAAATGGAGACAATGTAATATAAATATACAACCAAGTGGAAGTCAAGGAGGGGGCTGAGGAAGCGTCCCTGAAGTCGAAGGGTGAGATGCAGGTGTCTGGGCCGCCAGGCGGGCGCGGAGCTCATAGACCTGCTGGGTGCGCGCTGCCACATCCCGCTCGACGACCAACACCTTCTCCAAGGCAGTCTTCACCATAAGCGCAGCCTCCAGTAGCTCCCTCTCCTTGGTATCGGCGGACTCTGTCATGCGAACCAACTGGGCCTGAACACCATCTAACTCCTGCTGGACTAGACTCCGCGCACTCTGTTCCTCTGAAAGACGGGCGTCCACCGCAACCTTCTCTGCGCGGGCTGTCTCAAGCTGTTCGACCAACTCTGATCTCTCGGCTGCCCACGAGGCTTGTTGCCTAGCCATGTCCTGCTCTAACTCCACTCGAGCAGCCTCGCGAACTACGGACTTATGCTGTGTCTAGCGTAAGGTATAGTAGGCCTCCCTATAAACCTGCTCAATCTCCCGGACGAGAGTCGTCACCCTACTCTCCACGACGGGCTGAGGCACACGCCAAGCCTCCAACATCGCCGCCGTCTGGGTAACTGGCCACCCTCGTGCCTCAAAACATGAGGTGAAAGCTGCGGGACAGCCCTCTCGCATAAACTGGAGGACCTACTCTAATTCCTCCACAACCTGCTGTAGAGACCGTGTCTGGGCCGCGGCCACCACTCGCCGACCCCTCGTCACCATATCTGCCAGATAAACCTCAATATCCTCTCCCTCTAGCCCCGATGTAGGTGCAGGAAGCCCTCGTGGTAACTCAAAAGTCTCCTCAACCACCCCAACTGCATCCTGCTGGCCCAGAACACCCTCTCCAAGGACCTGTCCCTCTGCTGGTGCCTGCGTCTCCGCCGAGGAATCCTCCAGATCCACCACCTCAGTGGGAGGCTCTCGCCGAGGTGAGAGTACAGCTCCTATGGGTGGCGTCACTGTCATCTGGAATCTCCGGGTCAGCCAACTCCCCATAGCCGCCACTGATGGAACTGCACTCAACACCTCCGACCCTCTCTCCCCCTCGGAGACATGTCCCGTGACGGGCTCCTCCAACAAGGAGGCCGCAACCGTCACCACTGCATCGGATCCCACGACGTCCAGTCGTACCTGAGGCTCCGTCTCAACCATCTCCTTTGCCACGCCTCCTTGCGGTGGACCACACAACTCTGCCGTGCTGTCAGTACATGCCTCTGCGGGAATCGGTCCTGCGGCTGGTATGACGGAAGGTGCTGCGGCCAGCTGCATGGGCCTGAGTGTAACGGGCGTGCGGCTCTGTCCAAATGCCGAAATCGAAGTACTGCCCGCGGACGACCCCACAAGTGTGCCAAGTGGGAGTGTGGGTGGTGCAAACAACACTTGCTCTCCGGCGGGCTCCATCCTCCCCTCGTCTGTGGCCCGACTACTACTGTCGTCCTCATCCTCTGAATCCTCGGAATCCTCTGCACTGCTAGAAGTTTCTCGCCCACTATCTGGTTCTGCTGCGGTGGTCTCTAATACCCGTTTCCGCTTCGCGAAAGAGTGTCCAATATCCAGATGTCGCCAATGCATGATAGGAGGCTCACCCTCCGCCAAGGGTCCCTGTGGCCGTACCTCCAACTCAGCCTCTGGCACTGCTTCCCGCGTAGCCTCCAAGAACAGTCCAATGGCATAGTGGGGCATGTAAAAGGTGCGCTGCTCCATCATCAAGAAGGCGCACATCCGCTCGGATAACAAGGTAGCCCAATCATAGACGACTCCGTTCATCACCCCGTTCATCAATACTATCTGTGGTAGAGCGATGTCTGATGCCCTACCCGACCCTGTCAACCTGCTTTTGATGACGTCCATAATGCATCGCCAGTGACCCTCTGCGACAAAGGACCTGCGCATCCCACGACCCTTCGTGGCGTCTACGATGCTTGCCAACTCTGCGGGGGTCAAGTCTCGGGACACTCGCCTAATCCAATGTTCCTTTTCTTCCCGTGTCATCTTCTTCAGCTTCAAGTCCACTTTTTTGCCATGTGTGCCTGGGATGCCAAATACTCTGGTGAAATCTGCAGGTTTGAAGGATATGGTGATATCCTTCCCCAAATACTCAAATGTGCTCGTCCGTGAGTGGCTATCAAAGGTATCAACCATATACCGCAATGCTCCCTCGTACTCGCGAATGGCGAACACAGGCATCCGTATAGCCCATTCTACCCCTGCTCGGCGAAGACTTGTTTTCACCAAATTATCATCCGGCGTCTCTTGCCACCATTTCCGACATTCCACCCCATTCAATCCCTCAAAAGTGATATTCTGTGAAGTGGAGGTGTTCTTCCCTCGTGCGGTGGACTGCTGTGGTGTCTTTTTCTTCTGCCTGGCTTCCATTGTGCCACCTGCTATTCGAACACCTGAAGGGAGAATACGTGCATCAGGCTTCCTATGGTTGCTATCCTGCAATTGTTTTTTCCAGTTTCTTTTTCCCGCAGACTCCATTAGCTTCCTCTAACTGATTCTTGATTTTAGCTGTAGTAAAAAAAACGGCTAACTGCCTCAGGCACCGAAGAGCGAAGACTGTGCGGTGCGTTTTTTTTTTTTCCCAACAGAATCCCCCTTCTTCCTCCTGCCGCACGGTAGCTACCTCCGCCCAAAATTCTTCCTTTACCGCACGGTAGCTTGTCTTGCTCCGTTTTATTTCCTTCGACGTTTTTATCTCCCTTCGGTAGGCGTGGCTGTGCGGTGAAGGCACGGCTGTGCGGTGAAGGCGTGGCTGTGCGGCGCTGTTGCTTTTCCCTTCGTTCGGTAGGCGTGGTGGTTGTGCGGCGTTTGTCCTCACCCTCGGTGGCTGCGTGCGGTGCCTTTGTCTGTTGCTTCGCATGCTTCGCGTGCTTCGCTGTGCGGTGTTCTCCGTTTTACCTCCTTTGCGCTTTGTGCGGTGTTCCCATCTTTTGCGCTTTGTGCGGCTTTATAACCCTCCCGACTACCACCGCACGGTGGCTTCCACCTACGGTGGTGTCCACCGTCGGTGGCTTCCACCGTCGGTGGTCCCACCGTCGGTGGTGCCACCGCACGGTGGCTTCCACCTACGGTGGTCCCACCGTCGGTGGTGCCACCACGTGGCCACCACACGGTGGTGCCACTACGTGGCCACCGTGCAGTGGTCTTTTTCTCCCTTTTTCTAACTTTCTTTTTTCAATTTTTTTTTTTTCCAATTTTTTTTTTCCAATTTTTTTTTCAATTTTTTCCTTTATATATTTTTTCAAATTTTTTTTTTTTTTCTCTGAATTTTCTAATTATTTTTTTTTTTTCCCTTTCTTTTATTTTCATTTATTGGCTGACTGCGACTGTGCGCCTCCTGTCGGGCTGCTCCTGCGCGCTTCCACCCTCTGGTGATACACTTTTAGTTTCGACCCATTGACGCCCTCTGGAATTTTCTGTCCGTCGAGGGTCGAGAGCTTAACGGATCCATTGGCTGCGACCTCTTGGATCCTGTAAGGGCCTAGCCACTTCACTTTAAACTTGCCGGGCTTAATCTCGTTCCTTCCGTTATACTTCAGGACTAATTGGCCCGGCGTGAACCTCGCCCGCCGAATGTGTTGGTCATGCCAGTATTTCCTGCGTTGCTGGGCCACGTCTGTCACCCATTGTGCCATCGTTCGTCTTTCATCCAACTTATTTAAGGTGTATAGTCTCTCTCGAAGGCTTTCCATGTCGCCTAGTTTGTTGTCAATGGTGATTCTGAGACTTGGCACCATGAATTCGATCGGCACTACAGCTTCTTGGCCGTACATCAATTGGAAAGGTGTCTGCCCTATGGTTACTTTGTAAGTTGTGCGGTACGCCCAAAGTACCGAAGGCAGACGCTCTTCCCAGTCTTCCTTTTCCACACCACAAGATTTATAAATTACCGACACGATGATTTTGTTGGTTGCCTCGGCCTGACCGTTTGCCCTGGGATAGTACGGACTCGATAGAGAATGAAAAATTTTGAACTCGGTTGTCAGTAGTCGAACAATATGATTTACAAAGTGCCCCCCTCTATCACTTGTCAGTTGAATCGGTATTCCGTACCGGGTGATAATCTGTTCATAAATGAATTTCACCGTGCTGACGGCGGAGTTGTCTGCCAACGCCCTGGCTTCGACCCATTTGGTCAAATATTCTGTCGCCACGACAATGTATCTACATCGTTGGGCGCGACTCGGTTTTAATGGACCAACGAAGTCTAACCCCCATCTTTCGAACAATTCTTGAGCATGCGCCGGGTTAAGTGGCATGAAATCTCTTTTTAATGGTCGCCCAGCACGCTGACATGTATCACAACTTGTCACCCATTCTCTGGCGTCATTATGCAGTGTCGGCCACCACAAGCCAGCTAGTAGGATCTTCCTTGCTGTCGTATCCGGTCCCATGTGCCCTCCAGCAGCCCCTTCATGGGCTTCTCTCAATACTCCTGGGATTTCCTCTTCCAAGACACATCGTCGTAGGATCTGATCAGGTCCCATTTTGTAGAGAAGACCATTTATAAGTTGGAATGTTCGGCTTCTTAATACAAGTTTCCGTCTTTCACCTGGTGGCATTTCCTTCGGAAATTTTGATGTTGACAGATATTCACCCACACTGGTGTACCAATGAGGAAGGATGGCAATGCGGAAAAGATGGGTGTCCGGAAAATCCTCGCTAATGCCTTCGGCTGGCTCTCCCGACTTGATCCGTGATAGCTGGTCGGCTATGACGTGGCTCCTGCCAGGTCTGACAATGATGTTGAACGTAAATTCTTGTAACAGCAACAGCCATCGACTAATCCGCCCCTGGATGATTGGCTTGTTCACCAAATACATCAACGCCTGGTGATCCACATAAAATGTGAATGGTGTCGCCAGTAAATAATGTCTGAATTTTTGGACGGAGTATACCATGCCGAGGGCTTCTCTCTCCGTCGTGCTGTAGTTCCTCTCCGCGTTTGACAAGAGTCGACTTGCAAAATATACTGGGTGGTCCAGCCCGTGGCTGCCGACCTGTGCCAGGGTGGCCCCTATGGCGAAGTTGGATGCGTCGACATGTACATGGAACTCTTTGTCCCAGTCTGGGTATGTCAAGATTGGCGCACCCACCAATCGTGATTTTAACTCTTGAAAAGCCTCTTCCTGGGCCGTCCCCCAGACGTACGGCTCCCCCCTTCGTGTCAGCTTATCAAGTGGGTATGATACTTGGGCAAAGTTCTTAATAAACCGCCTATAATACCCGATGTGTCCAAGAAATGACTTGACGCCGGTGACATCGTCAGGCGCCTCCATCTCTACAATGACTCGTATTTTGTCAGGGTCCGTCTTCAGTCCAGCCTTACAGACGATGTGCCCTAGTAATTTGCCCTGAGGCACCATGAATCTGCATTTCTTAGGGTTTAGGGCGAGGCGGGCTCGTCGGCATCTCTCCATGCATTCGCCAAGTGTGGCCAGATGTGCCTCCTCCGTGCTGTAAATGGACCAATCATCCAAGAATGCTTTGAAGTTTCCTACGGACATTTTATCGAAGATATGGAGGATTATCCGTTGAAAGGTAGCTGGCGCATTGCACAACCCGAATGGCATTCGGTTGTATGCATAGACGCCATCTTCTACGACAAAGGTGGTCTTCAATTTGTCCTCCTCTGCAATGGAAATTTGATTGTATCCGGAGAATCCATCCATAAACGAATAAATTTCATGACCCGCAACTTCCTCGAGAATGGTGTCTGTGAATGGTATGGGAAACGGATCTTTAATTGTGACAGCATTCAAACACCTGAAGTCTACACAGATTCTTATCTGATCGGCCTCCTTTTTCAAAGATATCACAATGGGTGATACCCATTCACTCGTCTGGACCTTGAAGATAATCCCTGCTTCCAGCATGCGGTCAATTTCATTATTTACCCTGGCCGCATAATTTTTGTTCATTCTGTATGGCCTCTTCCGTACGGGCACGGCTCCGGGAACCAAAGGGATCCGATGTACACAGAGTTCTTGTGGTACCCCCTTGAGGTCCTTATATGTCCAAGCGAACACGTCTTTGTATTCTGTAAAAATTTTGAACGCCGCCGTCTTTAAGACGGGATTCCAGTCGTCGCCGACCAGAATATTTTTTTGTTCTGAAGGTTCTCCAAGGTTTGTAACTTGAAGTGCGGATTCTTCATACCTTATGGGCTTACTTTTGTCAAACTTGTGCGCTGGTGCGTCATCCACAGGGACATCCCCTTCCTTGTATTGTCCGTACTCTGGCGGAAACTCGTTCATGTCAGGTCCTTCGATCCCCAACATATTGCACCCGTACAATAATTCATAGTCTTCCATTTGCCAATGGAAGAGCCCTCTCAAAGAATCCGTCTCATCCTCAGAACAGGCTTGAATTCCTAAGATGCCTTCATCATTTGGTTCCCTGCCCTCCTTCCCTTCGTCGGTATCGTCTCTGTCGGACTCTGACTCCGACGCCAACTCTTCACTGACCTGTTGAGTTTTGAGGTCAATGGTATACCTTCGGCCAGCCTTTTCCATGGACAAGGTGTTTTTCTTCCAATTGTGATTTGCTTTGGCCGCCACCAACCAGCCTCTGCCGAGGATGGCGTCGTACGCCTTCTTCTTCAATGGGATGACCACAAAATTCAGGACGAATGGCTGTGTTCCGATCGTCACCTGTTGCGCCATGAGTGTGCCCAGCGGCTTGATGCCGTGTTGGTCTGCTCCCAATAAAGTAAAGGTGGACGGCCAGAGAGTAGGTTTACCCAATTTTTTCCATGTTTCCTCTGGCAAGACATTTACTCCCGACCCGCCGTCGACAATTGTGTCGGTCAGGATGGTGCCCAATATACCCATTTCCACCACTGCTGGGTGTCTACCATTGTTGATCGTCAGGGTTAATGGGTCTGCTGCTGTCTCGCCAAGGTTGTCCTTGCCATGTATTGGTTGGCCTACTGGGGTTACTATTGCGGATTGCAACAACGTCGCTCGCAAGTGCGGCATACTTTCCAGGAGGTCCTTCATTTTGACAGGTATCTCGACCTGTAACAGTTGGTTTATAATGTTTGTTTCTCCTTCAGAGCGAGAAGTACCCGCCAGCTTTTGTGCACCCTTGCTCCTCAACATCTCCCTCTCCAATTCCGCTCGTGCCTCCAGTGCCTTTTGTTTTTCCGTACGGGGGTCTGGATAAGTGGCTGCTTTCGTCTTAGACCTTGTTATGGCGAGTGCATCCTCCGTTTCTACATTCAATAGGTTCACGCCAGATTTGGGACAATTGCCATCATCATGGTCCCCGGGACCGCACCACTTGCAAAGTTTTTGTGGTGCTTCCTCCACCGTACAGTCTCTAGCGAAATGCCCCCAGTGATTGCAAGCTCGGCATTGTATCATCGGCCGCCCTTTAGCGTCGTATTGGATTCGGCTTCTATTATTCGTATTGTTATTATTGCCTCTTCCTCGCCTGTTGTTTCGGTAGCCGCCAGACGAAGCGTTGTTGCTCGCAGGCTGGGACGTGCCAGCTGACGCAGATGGTTCTGCAAAGAGAACCTGTTGGCTACGAGTCCTCATATTGTACGGACACTCCTTGGTAAGGTGTCCGGCAATCTGACAAATATCACAAAATGCTTTTTTCGGACAAGACCCCTTGGTGTGTCCGTCGGTACGGCAGTCCGTGCACCATAACTCCCCTTCGTCGCCCTTGCTTGTGCTTCCTTTTGTTGCCTTTATCTCTCTCATCATTCGCTCCATATCTTTTTGGAGAGCCCGTACCTTCCGATTAGAGTCGTCATCACTACTATCACTTTTGTCCGAAGAGGAATCATCGTCCGTCGAGGATTTATCTTTCTTCTTCTTGGACGTCTTCTGTTCACTTTCTAAATCCATTGCCCTGTTATAGGCGTCCGAATATGAAGAAGGGGGTACTATCTTCATTTTTCGTCTAAGGGATTTCTTCAAACCTTCCACGAACCACCGTTTTTTCAATCCGTCTGCCGGCTGGTTCTCCATCTTTCCTAGCAGCTCTTTGAGCCGTCGGCTGTAGGTTCGGACAGTCTCGTCCTTCCTCTGTTTCGTGCCGTAGATTTCAGCTACGATCTCATTATCGTCTCTTAGGAGACGAAACTCTGCTTGAAATTCCTTCTTTAGGTCTGCCCATGTGCCAATTTTGGCCTTGTCTGTATCCGAAAACCAGTCGATGGCTACGCCCCTCAATGTTGCGGGAAACTGTGTTACCCAATCGTCCTCGTCGGTAACACCATTCGCTCCCCAAATTGTTTCACACGTGCGACAGTGGCGGACAGGGTCTTCTTTCCCATCCCCATGGAACTTTGGAAGTTTTTGTTTTTGTGCCATACCTTGCCTTTTTACTACTGGTGGTGGCTGTTGTCCTACTCCTGATGGGTCAGATCCTATAAGGGGTGCTTGACCGCCGTGCCCCAGTGTCCCTCCGACACTCCTGGCAGCCCCGGTGTCTTCTCCCTCTACTGCCTCCTCCCCACTCCTTGGAGTTTTGCTAGCCTCTAGTGTGTGTGGCAAGTCCCTCAACTCCCTCAACTGAGTTTGGGTACACTCTATCCTGCGGCGGGTTTCCGCAAGTAACTCCTCCCGACTCCGTGGGTGGCCTCTGGCCTCACCGTCCCCGTCGGAGCGTTCCTCCTCTCTTCGCTTATACCTCTGTCGCCTTTCCGCTTGCTGTTCAAGGATCAAGGCACATTGGGCTACTGCACGTTCATCTATATATTGTTGCTTATTTTTGTCTTTATTCAGTGTATTGGGCATTAATTCCCAGACCGCTTTAATGACATAAAAAGTAGAACACTTTTATTCATTCATAATGTGGAAGACAAGTTTATGCCAACAATATGACATAATTATTACAGTAAGTGTTCTTTATTCCGTCCCGTATGGGTCACGGTTCAAATGCCCCTGGCGCCATCTCGTTCTGCTTCCCGTTCCTTGTACTGTTGCAAAATTTCTTGGCGTCGGTCCTCCCGGGCAATCTCCTCCAGGCGAGCTTGTTGTGCCAACGACGCTTGTGCTAGCAGTCGAGGGAGATGGTTCATCAACCGATTTACCTCCGGACTCACTTCCAACGCTGTCCACACGGCACTTGGTGGGACTCCTGCCTCCGCCGCCTCTCGTCGCACGTGGGTCTGAATGGCTACTTGGAGTAGAATCGAAAATTCTCTCGTCGCAGTGTCTTCTCCTATATAGAGTTCTGTTTGGGCATCGTCGACCTCGGGATTCACCTCACCAACGGGTAGGCCCATTGTGTCTGTGCGCCATCCGTGTCTTCCGTTCCTGAGTTCGTGTCGGCAACGGCGCCAAATGTTTACCTCACTGGGTAAACAGGAAGAATACAGAAATCGAACAGCAATGTACAATGCAAATATAAAAGAAGTACCAGAATAAGCTTTCCATTAATGTCAAAGGATGTTCATATTATATCTGTCGCCAACATTACATCTGACACGGCTAACATTACATGTCTCAACACCCGAAGGTGGTACAATATATGACTGCCGAAGGGGTGCGACCCAACCGTCGCGACTCCAACTACCTACCCGTCGGCTAACTAACTATTGATAATTAACATTACTAACTATACACTTTTTCCCGATAACAGCACTCATAAAGTTCCTAAATTGAATATTACTCTTGGCAATTACACTGTTACTGATGATTTCTATGTAATTGATTTGGCTGACACTAATGTTGTTTTGGGCATATAGTGGATAGAAACATTAGATGAATATACACAGAGCTTTAAAAGAATGGAATTCTCTTTTAAAATTGATGATAAGAAGGTAGTCCTTCGTGGTATGTCTAACAGTGGGCCCAGGATCATCAATGCAAGAAGGATGGAAGCTATTTTCAGACATGGAGATGTGGCATGGTCAGCACAATGTTTAGTTTCCAACAAGGTATTAGGTTTTGAATCTAAAACTTATCAAGCTGATTTGTTAATAGTATTGGATTCACATCATTTGGTTTTTAATGATATTCCTCTTGGAGACCTGTTGTGACGTTTTCACACATCGCCCCATTGCAAATGGGGACCCCTGCTTTTTGCTTTTTAGGGTTTGTTTTCTAGGTCTTTTAGGGTTTTGTCAGTTAGCCTTTGCATTTTGAGTGTCGCCAAGGGGATCACATGGATAGCAAGTCCGGCTTGAGTGATGTCCTGATCCTAAAATTTGGCTAAGTCTGAAAGTCCTGATCTTGAAATTGGCTAAGTCTGGAATGTCCTGATCCTGAAATTTGACTAAGTCTGGAAACTGAAAAACCTCAAAAAACTAGATTTTGCATTATAGCTCCTGGAGGTCTGAAACCACTCTCAAACATCATGAAAGTATATATGGAATATAACTTAAAGTATAAGTGACATTTCCTTCTATCTTTCTTCTTTCTTATACTATATTCCATAAAAATTATCCTGATAGAGAGTTCAAAAAGTCAAATTTCGCTCCTGTCCTTCACTGAGGATCCAAAGCGCATTTCGCTCCTGTCCCTCTCCAAGGGTCCAAGGCGAAGCGCTCCTGTCCCTCACCAAGGGTCCAGGGCGAAAAAGCTTATTGGAGTCATTCTTGACCTTGTTTGGTCAAATTGAGACATCAAAGGCATGATGGAGGACGAAATGAACGTGATAGAGCATCCAAACTTGATCAAAGATGATGAAATGATGGAGTTTTTGTCTAGAAAGGTAAAAGCGCTCCTGTCCCTCTCTGAAGGACCAGAGCGATTTTCTTTATATACACATTTTTAAACCTTTCTTGGGCTTGAACTCTTATTCATGGCGTGTAACAAGATGATATCTTCCCTAGCAAAAGAATTTCGAGATGAAAGATGAAGCATTTTGGCCTAGAAGGCAAAAAGCGCTCCTGTCCCTCATTGAAGGACCGGAGCTTGAATTTCAAATTTGCACTATTTTTGCAAGATTAAAGTAATTTTACGATTTGAAGAGGTCAAGGGAAGCATGTTTTGTCCATTGAATATAATTTAAGCAGTCCACAAAGGAGTAAATCAACCCAAATGACAAAAAGTGCTCCTGTCCCTCACTGAAGGACCATGGCGCCTTTTCAAGTTTCTCCTCTTTTTTTGATATTTTATGGCAAAACTTGACTTGGATGGGAAGGACGAATGATGTTTTATGCCTTAGACGCAATTGAGAGGTTTAAAGAACAAAGAAATACACCAAGATGTAAAAAAGTGCTCCTATCCCTCTCCAAAGATCCAGAGCGATTTTCCAAAAAGTGTAAATTTCCTGCAAGGCCAAGGCAAGTTTGTGATTGAAATGAATGGAAGAGGACATGATTAGCCCGTTGAAGATAATTTGGAGAGCTAGCAAAGGACGGATAAGCTTGAAATTGAAAAAGTGCTCCCGTCCCTCTCCAAGGGACCAGGGCGAAAAACATATTATCTAGCTTTTCTCTCCAAATTTGGGCAAATCTAGGCCAAGGCGCAAGTTTGAAATAATGTTTAAAATGCTTCGAGGTGGAATTGAGATGCAAGAGTTGCAAATTTTGATGACAATTGGCAAAAGTGCTCCTGTCCTTCACTGGAGGACCAAGGCGAAAATCTTTAGAACACCAATTTTGCCTTGCAAAAACAAGTTAAGCATGCATAGAATGGACAAAGGGGATCATTGCTTACCCCACAACGAGAATCGACAAATAAAAGGTGAAGGATCAAGACCAAAAGTGAAAAAGCGCTCCTGTCCTTCACTGGAGGACCAGGGCGAAAATGTCCTAAGGCACTTTCCTCCTAGAAATCAAGTGAAATTAAACTCAAAGCTCCAATTAAAAATGCCATTTTTGATGCCTAGATGAAGTGTTGGCAATTAAAATGAGGAATGCAAGGCCTAGATTGAGAAAGGCGCTCCTGTCCCTCTCCAAGGGACCAGAGCGAAGTTAATGGCATTCATTATTTTTTACCATATTTGGGCGTTAATATCCTCCAAATCGCATTAGATGCCAAATTGCTAACTTTGGAATATTTGAAAAAAATTAATTAAATTGGCATTTAATAAATTAATTTTGGGCCTCAAAAAAATCGAATTTCTATTATAAAGGCATTTAAAATTAATTTTTGTGAAATAAAAAATTAAAAGTTGAGCGCACAAGGCATTATTTTGCCTTTATTTGACAAGTCGGCCTACTCCATTTGAGGTTTTATTTATTTATTCACCTTTTATTTGCAAGGTCGGCCTCATGGGTAAATAGAAGGTGAGCGCTCTATATATTGGAGGTGTTTTTTCACAATTTAAATCATTCAATCATTCTTTCAAGTGCGAATTTGGAGAGCTAATAGAAGGGCGAAGTTCATCTTGAAGGCTATTGGAGAGGTGAATTTCTTGCTAGATTGGAGGATAATTTCCAAAAATTTTGAAGGCTAAAGGAGGCGTACTTCATCTAAGGGATGGCTATAAATCTTGCCCAACAAAATCCGGTCTTCTTCCTTCATTTTTCAAGGTTTTGTACTTAAATACTCAAGGGAAGGTATGAAGAATTACTTTTTTGAAGTTCTTATTCAAGACTTATTGTGATCCCATTGCAATTTTGTAAAGTCTAAGTCTTGAAGATCCGAATTCCATTCATTATTAATTTGAAAATGTGTAATTCTTGATTTATCATGACTTTTTTCAAATTAATATCTTAAGTTTTACCTTTGAAAGGTCTTAAATTTCATGCTTTGAGGTTTGATGCTCAAAAGACTAACTTTAATATTTTGTGTAGGCATCAAATGGAGATCCCGGAGTTGGAAAATCAAGCCAGATCAAGGACAGTCTCCTCCAGGGCGATCAAGCAAGGATAAGGGCGACCTCCTCCAGCCTAGCATCGACAAGGACAACCTTCTTCGATCCAGCCTAGCATCGACAAGGACGACCTTCTTCGATCCAGCCTAGCATCGACAAGGGCGACCTCTTCCAATCCAGCATTCCAAGGCGAGGTACATCATCATCCTGCAAATAAAGGACACAAGGAGTTAGAGCAAGGGTTCGTTGAAGAAGCAGATAATTCCAGATGAATTAATTAAAGCTAGCTTCTCAATAACATCAAGTTGAATATCTACCAAGTTACAAGTGTCAGACGAGGTGGCATCCCAGTCATCACTCCTCCAGTCAAATTGATCCACCTCAACAATGTCCAGATTCAATGTACCATACTCATGGGAGGTGGCACAAATTTCGATGTACCTACCCTAGCTATCCATTGGTGGAATTTTCCAAAGAGGACATGTGTCCAAGCAATACAATTTATCATTGGTCAAGCATTAAATGTTATGTAATGGTTGTAACAAACCCTAATTAGGGTTTTCATTGTAAAATCTTGGCCATTGATCTCAAATTGATCTTAGCCATCGAATTGTATTGTGGGCACTATATAAGCCCCGACTCTTCATTTTGTAAAGCAGTTAGAAGCAGTTAATAGAAGATAGATAGAGAGTAGTTAGAAGGTGATTAGAATAGCAATTAGAGTAGAGTAGAGTAGAGAGAGAAGGCAAAGATTGTTGCCAAGATGTTGTTGTAATAGACTTGTAACTTCATTGAAGAAATGGTGAAATTTATGGGTCGATTCGACAATTTGCATGGTCTCTATACTTCTCATATTTGATTTCATGTTATTAGATGAGTGGAAGGAATGTGCTTGATTGATGGTGAAATTCGTGTATCCATACTACTAGCAGTTTGTTGATTGCAAACTTGCCTTGTGTAGTCAACTGGAATCATTCAGCTTAAGCTTAACTTCAATTGTTGCTTCTTCATTGATATGCATCAACCTGATGGTGTCTATGCCTGCAATGATGATTTGAACATCATAAAGCTTTCCTTCGAAGATCGCACTAACCTTGTGGAGATGGTCCTGGGATGTCAAAACAAGACTTAGTTAGAATTCCATCAAAGATCATTCATTGCTCTTACATTCTTAGTGTTAGGATTAGATCTTTTCCTCACCCTCGTCTTTTTTCCTTTTTTCAAATCAAAGCTAGTAAGAGCCTGTGTTCCAGCAATATTCAAAGCAGATCAGACGTTCAATCATCAAATGTAAGTCCCCTTGTGATTCCATCAAATCACATCATACCACAGAGAGCTTGTCCACACGTAGAGATCCTTCAACGAAGAACCTTGGAGTCATCTTGATTGATCCTTTTTCGCGATATCTTCAGCAATCAGAGGCTTTGATAGTGTACAAAATACACGTCAACAAGTCCCACCCAATAGAGGTTTTGAACACATTATTGAATTAGAAGAAGGTGCTAAACCAGTGATTACTACTCCTTATAGACATCCTAAAACAGTCAAGGATGAAATAGAAAAAGCAATTAAGGAATTATTGGATATGGGGCACATCAGACCTAGTTCTAGTCCTTTTGCCTCCTCCGTAGTGTTGGTCAAAAAGAAGGATGGAACTCTTCGGATGTGTATTGATTACAGAGCTCTTAACAAGAAAACAATAAAAAACAGGTATCCAATTCCTCGAATTGATGAATTGTTGGATGAATTGTATGGTGCTATCTATTTTTCTAAAATTGATTTAAGGTCAGGGTATCATCAGATTAAGTTAAGAGAACAAGACATTCATAAAACTGCTTTCCGTTGTCATTATGGCCATTATGAATTCTTGGTTATGTTGTTTGGTTTAACAAATGCTCCGGCAACATTTCAGTCCTGTATGAATCATATTTTTAACAAACAGTTAAGGAAATTTTTGCTTGTATTCTTTGATGATATATTGATTTATAGCAAAACGTGGGAAGAGCATTTGAAACATATTGACATAATTCTTGGAATTATGGAATCACAATCATTGTATGCGAAGGCATCTAAATGTGAATTTGGAATGACTGAAATTTTGTATCTAGGGCATATGATCAATGCAATAGGGGTCCATGTCCATCAAGAGAAGATAAGAGCCATTTTGGAGTGGCCACCACCACGAAACCTCACAGAGTTAAGGGGATTCCTTGGTTTATGCAGTTATTACAGGAGGTTTGTCAAAGGTTTTTCACAGCTTGGGGCACCCTTGACGGATCTTACCAAAAAAGGGGCATTTAGATGGACTGAGGAAGCCTAACAGGTATTCGAGAAACTCAAAGAGGTAATGAGTTCTTGCCCAGTACTTGCACTTCCAGATTTTAATCAGCCTTTTGTGTTGGAATGTGATACCTCCGATGATGGAATCGGGGCAGTTTTAATGCAAACCAAACATCCTATAGTTTACGAAAGCAGGAAACTTAATAAACTTGAGAAATTATATTCCATCTATGATAAAGAAATGTTGGCTATCATGCATGCATTAACAAAATTTAGACAATATTTGGTTGGTAGTAGATTTGTGGTGAAAACTGACCATAACAGTTTGAGATATTTCTTGGGGCAAAAAGATTTGAATGACAGGCAACAGAAATGGATCAGTAAAATTCAAGCTTATGATTTTGAGATTGAATATGTAAAAGATAAAATAACGTCGTTGCTGATGTTTTATCTAGAAGGCTTGAAATCAATGCATTGTTTGTCGTAACAGCTGACTGGAAATCTTTATTGTTAGTCAAGTATTCAAAGGATTCTTTTGCATGTGATTTGTTAGATGGTAATATACAGGATGATAAATATAAAATTGTTAATGATGTTATTTATTACAAGGACATGATTTATTTGACTCGAGGATTGAAGTTACAAGAAAAAATTCTCCAATCCATGCATGACATTCCTCTAGCAGGGCATCATGGATACGTCAAAACATATCGTCAGGTAAGAGAAAGGTTCACTTGGAAAGGCTTAAAAAACGATGTCCTACGCTATGTTAAGGAATGCACCACCTGCCAGCAAAATAAAGCCGAGCAAACGCATCCTGTCGGGTTACTACAACCACTACCTATACCGGATCAGAAATGGGAAAGTATATCCATGGATTTCATCACAAGTTTACCGAAATCCCAAGGTAAAGATTGTATATTTGTCGTGGTTGATAGATTGACTAAATATGCGCACTTCTTTCCTATCACTACAGAATTCACAGCAGTTCAGATTGCAGAGTTATTCTTCAGAGAAGTTTTCCGATTACATGGTTTACCAAAGGCTATAATCAGTGATAGAGATAGCAGGTTTTTGAGTATATTTTGGGGGGAGCTCTTCAGATTGACAGGTACAGAGTTGAATCATAGCACTAGTTATCATCCGTAGATAGATGGGCAGACCGAAATAGTGAACAAGTGGATTGAAGGTTATCTCCATAACTATGTAGCTAGTCATCAAAAGGCTTAGGTTCGTTGGTTATATTTGGGTGAATATTGTTATAATACTACCTTTCATATGTCAACTAGTATGTCTCCTTTCAAAGCATTGTACGGCTATGATGTACCTTCCTTTCTTGACCTTGCTTTTGAACAAAGCAACGTATCTAGAACTCGTGATTGGCTTCAGGAAAACCAAGCAATTTTGTCAGCACTTAAGGAGAATCTGCAATGTGCTCAAAATCAACAAAAACTTTATGCAGATAAAAAGCGAATTGAACGCCATTTCGAAGTGGGAGACTTGGTATTTCTCAGGTTGCAACCCTATCGGCAATCTTCTCTCAAACGTAGTGGGTCTGAAAAATTAAAACCTCGGTTTTATGGGCCATATCGGATAGTCCAGAAGGTTGGTGTTGTAGCTTATGAACTCGATCTACAGGTACATAGCAAGATACACAATGTATTTCATGTGTCTTGTCTCAAGAAAGCTTTGGGACAGCAGGTATCAATTTCCGAAGATTTACCTCCTCTGAATGATGAAGGGAAGCTTGAATTGGTTCCAGAAGTAATTTTGGAGACCCGCGATAGGCATTTGCGGAATAGAACAATAAGGGAATATCTCATTAAATGGCAGAATTTACCATTAGATGATGCTACTTGGGAAAATGAGCAGGTGCTTCAGCATCCAAAGTTACAGTTGCTTGTGGGCAAGCAACATTTGGGCAGGGGCGACTGTCAAGTCCCCTAAAAAAACATTTGACATATATTGTTAAGTATTAATTATCTTATATGAATTTCCCCATTCCGTCATATAAATAATTAATATCTCATTTTGGGTTAAAGACATGTTTGTATTTTATTACAAGTGTTATGATTTAACTATTACGGGATTATAACTACCCAGTGGTCTTAATAAAGAATGGGCATGATCGATGGAGGGCATCGAAGGATTTGTAAAAAGGAAAAAAAGTTTGTAGAGGAGATACAACTTGTAAGAGAAGATAGGATCTGTATACAATCACCTTTCGTCAGAGATACTGACCTATTGGTGGATACGTGGTGGTGAGAGCCGTGAACCAGAGAAGTGTGCTATTGGACGCATAACCTTACTTTGGCATCAACAATGTGCGGAAAACTTCGTATCATCTCCCAATCCGCGCCGTGTATTTTTCCCGAGCGTAGTATCAGGCGTTTGCAGCCTAACAGTGACGAAGGTCGATGGCCGAGGCAAATCGGGGTGTGAAAGACATTCAAAGGGCGAACTGACGAACGCAGTGTGGGGAAAAGCATTCACGGGAGAGCCGACGAACACAGTGTGAAAGACTATTTCCAAACACGGTTTGTGCTTTCACCGATCAACGCCACAAACATATAATCCCAATATCGGGAAGGCCATTATTATGGAATGTGGCACCAATCATACCAAAGGTTCAGACAATTGCAACACAGCCCAGTGATGGCGTCGTATTGACACGGAAACTACAGGTGCATAATAAATTCCCTGAAGTATTTAGATTTACAGTAAATGCCATGTAAATATTTATCTGCACAGTGTTTACAAAAAACTGCGTAACAATGCTATGTGGGAACTTTGAAAGTCTGAATTACATTGTTTAGGGACTTTCGGAAGTTTTACAAAAAAACCGCTAGTTTAAGCAATACCCACTGCATACTTTGGAAAACACAAACCGTCCTAAAATAAGTGATTCTCTGTATAACCTGAAATGGAAATGAGCACTTTCGAAATGTCCTAGTAAGGAATTTTACAAATGGCAACATTGGAATCCTCTTTAGGGTTGGGCCCTTTCTCACGCCGCACTTAAAAGATTGTGTGTTCCCTTCAAATAGGGTCGACCCTATAAAAGAACATGCCACACATTAGATGAAATAAAACATAAAATGACACCAAGGCTAAATTAAACCAAGCCGACTTAATAAAGGTCAAGCATCATATAAGTAAAGTACTTTTGGCAAGCATCAAATATAATCTTTATTCGTTCAACCCTCAAGCGCATTAGCTCTGCAATCTAGTGCGAAATTTGATTGGAGAAGTAGGTGAATTCATCTATCTGCTGCAAGTTAATTTTGTGCAAATACATCTGCACCTTGAAGGCGAATTCCATCCAAATGATGCAAAGTATGTCTTATGTTTGAAGGCGTAATACTTCTGTCATATGAAGAGCTAGGTCATCAAGATGCAGATCGAAAGATCACATTTCCATTGATTTGAACAGAAAAGAAGTGTTGTTTACCCTAGGTGTTTTCATCAAGCTACCTAAGAGATAAGTATTGTAATCAGAATATTGAATATAATCCATAATCAGATCTGAGGATCTTTTCTGGCTGGGTTTTTCCTCCTAGGAGGTTTTCCCAGGGTAATGGTGTCTTGTTTCATTTTGCTTATCTTCTTTGTTTGTTCCTAAGTCTGAAAATCATTAATTCTAACTGCAAACAATCTAATTTAATAATTAAATTCTGATTTCTCAGTCTTCCATTAATCTGAATTATAAAATTCAACAATTTGATGGTAGCCTGATTTGAGATCTATCTTGGAAAAGTACACAGCACCATGTAGCTCATCAATCCTCAGAATAGGGTACCGATTCTTGATGGTTTTCTGATTTAGGGCTCGGTAATCCATGCACATACGCATGGTCTCATCCTTCTTTTTCTTCAATACAACAGCCGAACCAAAAGGGCTCTTGCTTGGCCTAATGTAACCCATGACTAGCAGCTCCTTAATGGCTTTCTCAATCTCGTCCTTCTGCTTCTTTGGGTATCCGTAAGGTCTAGTCATGATAGACTTAGTGCCTTCTTCCAACTCAATGATGTGTTCAGTACCACGCTCAGGCGGTCTATCAGGGGGTGGATTCTCAAACACCTTACTCCTCTTTGAAATCAAAGCTTGAATGTCATCAGGATAGCTTCTCTTCTCTTCAAGTGAGTTAGATGGCATGACCATACACTCGGGAGATCTTCTAAGAGGTGGATTTCCAAAGACCTTACTCTTGTTTGTGATTAGAGCTTGAATATCAGCAGAGTAGTTGCCCTTGTCTTCTAATGGATTTGACGGCATAATCAAACACTCTGCTGCCCACTCCACTTGGTTATGGCGGATCAGCCTCTCCATCCTCTTCAAGGATACAATCCGCGGGCCTCCATTAGACATCCCTCTCAAAACTACCTTCTTTCCTTCAAAAATGAACTTCCATGGTTTGCAAGTTAAGGGTGATCTCTCGAAGAGATCACAGCCACTGAATGCCAAGGACCACATCATCAGTCCCTCCAATATTGACAACATAGAAGTCATCCTTGACTTCATAGTTACCAAGCTTCATTGACATGTTTGAAACCATCCGTTTGCAACAAATGGTTGATCCATCAGCCACCATGACCTTGAAGTCTTCAACATCATCAGTGATAAGGCCTCTCTTGGGGACAATTCTAGCATCAATGAAGTTGTGAGTTGCTCCGGTATCAATTAGAGCAACAAGTCGATGCTCTCCCAATGCTCCTCGAACTCTGAATGATTCATTCTTGTGGAAACTCAAGAGTTGGGCAACTATACCCCTATCTTCATGGTCACTTTCAGGCCCTTCTGGAGCCTCTTCATACTCACTTCCCTCCAAATCAAGCTGCTGTTCTGAATTTTCAGAATCTGATCCATCAGCTGAATATACTTCCATTTGACGAGCATTACTCTTCCCATGGCATCTATGACCCGGAACCCAAGGTTCTTTGCAAGAATAACACAGATTCTTTCTCCGGAGCTCTTAACGGAGCTCATCATCCATCCGGGAAGGGAACTTCTTAGGCTGATTAGAAAATTTCTTCTTGTCTTTACGGAATGAGGAAGGCTTCAACTGAAATTTGGACTTAGGGGCAGCCAACTCCATGCTCCTAGCCTTCTTGATTTCTTTAGCCAAGGTGGGCGAGTCAAAGGCTTTTACCCAACCTTTCAATGGTTCTTCAAGTCCTTCAGTAAATAGGACCACTAACCTCTTCTCAGAGATACTACTAACCATAACTGAAAGACTTTGAAACTCGGTTATGAAAGTATCCAAAGAGCCCTGTTGTTTGAGTTGTGCAAGCTCTCTAAACTTCACCTCTGGATCCTTGGTATCAAATCTTTCAATCAATTTGTTGGTGAATTCAGCATAGGTATTGATCAAGTTATGGCCAAGGGTGACCAACCCATGGTACCACCATTCATGAGCAGCTCCATCTAAGTGCAAGGTGGCGAACTTGATGGCCACTTCTTTGGGCATAGGCCTCAAGGACAAGTAATTGTCCAACTTTTGCACCCACACTCTAGTTGTGCTCTGAATGCTTCCATCAAAATGTGCTAGAGTAACCTTCCCAAGAGCTTGATGATAGTCTCTTGGAGTGGAGTATCGATTGTCATACCTTCCTTCCCTCCTCTTCTTCCGATTCATGTATTGATCAAGAGACAAGACATTTCGAATCTCTTGGGGAAAAGTTGCATACTCCAAGAAACTAGCCCGGATCTCCTCAGCTACAGGGATTTCAACTTCAGGAGATGGTGTTTCCGTTGGAAGGAAAACTGGTTGCAATGGCCTTATCACCGATCCAACAGGCATTCCACTACTATTGCTGCCATTTCCATTACCACCAGAGTTGTTGGAAGTGCTAGCGGCATTATTGCCACTCATGTTCTGATTCTGATCTTGGTTTTGCCCTCCTCCAGCACTCTGTCTAAAAGTGGCTCTCATCTGGGACATCATGTCCATCATAGTGTCAAATTTCTTTTCCATTTTCTCCACAGCCACTGCTGCCTCATTCTGACCCAACAACCTTTCTCCCATTGAATCTGCTGAATCAATCTCTTTCTCTCTGTTTTTCAAGACCTCTGAAAAGGTCTCTTCCATTGGTACTAACGGTATTTGATACTGCTGCCTTCTCTATTCCTAGTGGTAGTATCTGATATCTTTGTCACTCATGGAACCCCTCTGTCACACAAGCTGGCAGGATGTGTGGCTCTGATACCACTGTAATATACCCCTTAAAATTTTTTTTTAACTTTTCTCAATAAAATCACAAAGCAACACAATAACCCGTTAAGGTTAGTGAAATAATCCAAAACAACTAAAAGGCAACCCTTCCACCTTTTGTTCACTGAGAGCCCAATCTGGGAGGGTGAGAGCATACAGTGTTCCAGGGATCGTTAGCACCAAAAACTAAACTAAAATCACAATGCATGGGCGGCAAGCCAGCCCCTTCTGCTTATCCAATAGGATAGGAACTAAACTACTTGGCGGTGAACCAGCCAAGGAATTCAAGCACAATCACTCTACCGCATATTTCAGCGGGAGGATAATACATAGAAACTATCACTCTACCGCATATTTCAGCGGGAGGACAATATCACTCAACCACTTACTCAGTGGGAGGATAAAAGTTACAAACTGAAATTACAAATACTAAGACGGCCAAGCTAGCCTCTTCCACTTATCCAGCGGGGATTACAGTGAGCGCTTCAAGTTCAATAATAGAGGTTAGTACTACTAACCAATAATACAAGGATGATTACAATGAAGTACTACAAGCTTAAAATAATAAACTATAGTTGATTTCAAGCCACAAACATAAAATAACCAGTCTGATATAAAATACCAACAACTCCAAAACTGGACAAGCAACATTGAAAAGCTCACAACTCACTCCAATCCACTCTAAATCACACCAAATCTGAAACCAATGAAACTAACAACAAAGGCAATCAATCTCAAACCTCAAACCAGCAACATGGAAGCTTCAACAGTAATGCACGCAACCCAAGGCACCTCCCAAATGGTACGGCTTCTTGTAGAATTCGACTTGTAACCAAAAATCACAAAGACCACATCCCAGTCTACATATTGGTGAAGTATATTGCCTAGGGAGTATGATTGGATAGAGCCGATACCCAGAATGCAACGATCAACAAGCAGGGAGATATGAATAAAACGATGCTTCAGCCACCATGTCCAGCAACACCAAAAATCACAGCACCAAACAAACTCTCCAAATCCACAAGAACACCAAGCAATCCACAAAGTCGAACCACAACTAGGAATGATGTCTCACACTCGAAACTGCAAAGGATAATCTAGGAGGTTTTCACCCTCGAAGAAGTCTGGAGTCATTCTGACAGCATAACATTATAATTTATCTAGATGATCAAATGAGGAGCCAATCACCTATTTAAATAGATTTCCAAGTCTGAAATTCAAATCCAAATGCCTCAAAATTCACCCCTTCAAATTTGCATTTCATTTCCAAGGTGGACCCAAGTATGGCGTCCCACTTAAGTGAAAATCAGGCCTAGCAAGATGACCACAATTTTTGGCATGAAAAAACACTTTGTTAAATAAAATAAAGTCTCCACATTCACTTTTGGCATCCCTCTTCATAACATCAATATTTCGCCTAGCAGACTTAGGAAAACACATTATGCACAATTCTCAATAAATTTAATCAGTAATAAAATAATTAAATATTAAACCTTAGGATAAGGAAATAATATTTAATTAAATAACTTATAACTCCAATACTGATTATCATTAAAATCAACGATGAAGTTGAGTGATGAAAACCATTGAACTGAATTGGATCAGGACCTTGTCCAAGACTGCCAAAAATAGTAATGCTCAACTGCCACTTACTAAAAATAGTAACTCATGAAATACTGCTCCGAAAAGCATGATCTTGGCACCCAGAGAAAGAGCTTGGAAAGCTCGGTAAAACTGTAACATCTAGTCTACCAAACCCTAACTTGCTAAAAATAGTAAGTTCGCACTGCACCATAGAATCAAATGCATGTTATGCCACCGTGAAGTTCATGAAAAACCTTAGACGGAAACCATAAATAGAACTGAAGGATTCCCTCCTGACAAACTCTAAAAAGCTCGTGCAGAACTCTACAAAAGTAGGAAACCCTAATTCTCCTTTCCAAATAGCCTACGGGTCTCTGGAATAGGCCATTGGATCACTGAAAAGGGGACATTACATTCTTCTCTTCACATCTTCCACACACTTGAAGTGTTTTTCTACCATCATATCGTGCAGCACCACTTTCAACTATCACACGTTTGGCCACCCACACTTTGTTTTCCTTAGTTCCGGGCTGATGTCTTTTTATCTCTACACTTGTTCTCCATAACCCATGGTCTACTTTCTACCTTGTAGCGTCTTCTTTATTTTTTGTTTCTTCACAACTTGCCCTTTGTTCTTGCTTCCCCTTAAACTCTATCATGCCTTTCATCTTATGGGCTTGTTGGCTAGCATCAACACTATTGAAAACACCTCCTTATTTACACTAACCACTTCCTCTCACCAACTTGTTTCCTTTTTCAATGCGGTACCCTATAACCATGATCCCAACCAAGATTTGGAAACTCCTTTCTTCTTTTCTCTTCAACTAGTATATCTACACACTTTGTTCCACTTTCAAGATAAAAATTAACACTCTCGCTTCTATTTACCTCTGCAATAGGCTGCTTTCTTGATTCTCCTTCATTCTTGATTTCACTTCTTATCAATTTCTCCACTTTAAGGATTTCTTCATCTGCAACATCTTTTGAAGCATCATAAAACTCTAGGGCCTCTTCAAATCCTTCATTATAATACTGGAAACTATCAACATCCTCCTCCTCATTTTTAGATACTTTATGATGTACCTCTAATGTGTATGGTTTCCCCATGGCTTCCTGGCAAGCTGCTACAACTTGTCTTCTCTCATTCTCAACACCTTGTACGGTTGGTTTACTTTCCCTTTCTCTCATCATCTTCAAGGTCTTATTCTTTACCTTTCTTTTCAGGTTTCTCATACCTGCAAACACACTTAAACACAAAATTAGCAAATAGAGCAAGAGACCAACATGTCTCCCTAAGTGCCTCCTTCATGGACACCATCCTTTCTTGGTTGCTTCCTCTTTTGAGTGCTTCTTCCTGCACTACTCTGCATTCTTTCTTACTTTCTTTCATGTTCTCCACAATGAGAACTTCTTTAATATCTTCCTTGCATGATTCTTACTCAACAACTTTTTGTTGTCCAAACCTTTTCTATCTTTTCTCTTCATGGCAGCCATCTCTGCCTTCTTCTTTCCTTGACCATCTCCTTTATAGGCCACTTTACCTTCTTTCTCATTGGCCAAACCTAGACATATTTTTGGCTTCTCTCCTCAAGCCATTCCATCACCATAATCTTACACTTCTCGATATCTCTTCTCAAATATGCCATTTCTTTTTCAATCTCTACATCTTGTCTTGCCATAGTGACTTTCATCTTGTCTTCTCTCCTTTTACTCTGCCCAGTCTTTTAGTACCCATTCTGCAACACACAAAACTTTTCAAGAATATATGAACATCAAACTGTAATTGTCATACTTCTCCAAAGTTCTATAACCATGCCCAATTTCCTTGCCCAGATCTTTTGGGCTCTGATACCAAATGATGGCACGCCTAGCTGATCACCAAAACATAAGAACACGTAGGGACTTACAATCAAATGACGGGGCAATAATGATAGGAAGTTTAGGAAAATGACCAGCTTCTACGGACTTCCTGTCCAAACAATGACAAGAACAGAACAAAGAATAACCAAATTATGGAACAGACATATAGGCGACAGGAACTACGAACAACTTATTCTTCTTAACCAACCCACTTGCCAATAGGTGATACCGTGATAGGACTTCAAGAAATGCAATCAATCAACATAGTATCACAAATCACAATTCATTATCAATTCAAAAGTCGGATTACAAAACAACGATGCAGAGATTCTCTACTCACACATTGATGCTTGAGGCCACTAAGAAGAATCAACTACATTCTTTTTATTCCTATAAATATTACATACTAATTATGGACCAAACCATGGCCTTCCTCACTTTGCTTTACACCTTGGCCCTGCCACTGGAACGTACAGACCTTGCTGGCCACCTTTAAGCCTCCTTCCATTTCCCGTCCACGCTTCCCTCCTTTCCTCAGTCGCTGAAACTATATGACACCCAAGTATGCACAATCGTTTACCTCCTTTTTTAGCCAAACCTCAATGTTTTGCCCCTTCGATGTCTCGGTCTTTCTTCTACACTGCAACTGTACTATAATGGATTTGCCCTATTCCCAATCTGATCAAGTTCTCTTTACATTCAGAGCAGGACTTTCTTTCCCATCCAAGACCATTCCATTTGTTTGGAACTTTTGCCTATCTAGCCTCTTTCATCCAACCATTATTCTACGGTTCGATTTCTCCTGCATAACCATCCATTCCTTACTGTATTCAACCGGTCTTAACTAATTCTTTTAAAATTGCTCATAAATCCTTAATCATTCATCTCCTTCTACCAAAGACAACTAACTCGTTTTGTCCAACTTCCTACCCATGTGGCGACAAGAACTATGACCACACAAACTGAATCTTGGCTAGACAAAGCTAACAAAACACTAAACAAATAGGTTAACACAATGCTCCTACATCATGTCCTTTGAGGTAATTTCATCCAAGAATCACATTGGTGTTAAAAGATTGAAGTCATTTCTAGTTTCAATTTGGTAAAGGACTTTAGAGATTTTCAGTTGTGTTGAGTTTGCAAATCAAGTGCTAGCTTCTAAGTGTGAAGATTGGGTATCGCATTTGCTGCTGCACAACAAATCCTCATCACTAGTCATTTTTCTGTTTTCATTTGTAGTTGTTGAGCACATCTATAGGCAGCCATACAAGTTGCAATGATGTCATACACATTGCAGTGATGTACACTTTGTGCACCCTGCCACACCCTTTTTATGATCCTCATTAGCAGTTGTGAATTAGCAACTAAGTCTAGCGCATCCATATAGTTTTGGAGTAGGCCATACTTGTTCAAGTTTGCAATCCATTCTCTATAGACACCATACCATTTAATTCCTACTAGGATCACAGTTTTATAGTTTTTAACTAAGTTATTGGGTTCACCTATATACGCCCTCATATTGCCTGAATATGGTTCCAGTTTGTGGTTCGTATATAGTACGAAGTTTGGTTCAGCGACTCCAGCTCCTTGACCTCTTGCTACTAACATTTTGTGTCTGACTCAGCTGACATGACGCAGCTCTTAGTCAAAGTATCTCAGCACCGGTCAAAGTAGCTATATGCTAAGTCACAGCATTCGCCTAAAATTCATATGGCTTTTGCGTTTTTTTCCTATAAAAATACATTTGATAAAAAGCCCTTATTTTTGCGTTTTTTTCCACGTCGAAGGAGAAGAATCACTCAAATGATTCATAGTGATTTCCTGTGGCTAGTAGTGAGGCTGTTCTTTATCCACCAACAGCTATAGTTGCGAGTCTAGTTGATTCGAGAAGGAACGAAACACAGTCTGTCTGCTCCAGAGACGTGTTGTGCGAATCACACACCCATCCCCGTCTTGGACAGGGACCCCCCAGTTTGTGCCTTTCTGTCCTTGCGGAGGAAGAAGGGGATATGAAGGGTCAAGTGTCGCTAAAACCAAATTCGGCCTCTAGGGCCATATTGCGAACTTAAAACTCCCCAATACTCACAAAATCGCCTAAATGTGAAGAAAGAGTTAAAGCCTTCAATGACGTTGAAATGCCGATTTTCGCCAAAGGATACAAAGGAGATAAAGAATAAAAAGTGCCAAGGTTGACAAACTCGCCCAAGTGCCAAAACTTGCACCTTTAAGTGAAAATCTAAAAAGTGAAAAGTTGGCAAAAATGCCCCAAATGGCCAAATTCGGACCTTTTAGCCAAAATGTTAAAAAGTGAAAGTTGGCAAAAGTGCCCAAAGGGCTGAATTCGGACCTTTAAGTGAAAATCTGAAAAGTGAAAAGTTGGCAAAAATGCCCCAAATGGCCAAATTTGGACCTTTTAGCCAAATTGTTAAAAAGTGAAAGTTGGCAAAAGTGCCCAAAGGGCCGAATTTGGACCTTTAAGTGAAAATTTGAAAAGTGAAAAGTTGGCAAAAATGCCTCAAATGGCCAAATTCAAACCTTTTAGCCAAAATGTTAAAAAGTGAAAGTTGGCAAAACACTCCAAAATTCCAAAATTCACCATTAAGGGGTGAAAATGTCAAATTTTTTAAACTTTCCGAACGCCCCTCTTGCCTGAAATTGCTAGGAACAACTTGGGAAATTTTCAAATGACCCTCCAGGCGTTAAATTTTAATATTTGTTAAATTAAATTAATTAATTTTTCAAATTGATTTATTAAAATGAAATTGATCGTTTGCAGGTCGCAGGACGTCATTAGAGAACCAGGAGAAAGACCTGAAACGCAAATCGAAGAAGGATCGCAATCAAGGCCAGGCGCTGAAGATTGGAAAAGAAAAAAGATGTGGGAACGCGTTGCAGGAGTGCGAGAGCAACCAAACATTGGGAACCGTGCCGTTGAACAAAGATGAAGTCCACCACCAGGACCAAGGACCAAAGAACACTCTGAATGCTGCAAGTTTATGCCTTCTCGAGAAAAAGCACACAGCTAGATTTAATTCCGGGAATTCAATTTCTAAAAAGCTAAAATTGTTTTATTGTAAAACTACCTGTAGGTCCCACTCAGATATTTTGAAAGAAAGAGGAAACAAGTCAGTTGTGGACAATTATGTCCAACTACCGGATAGACTCAAATTGAAGCCAAATAGTGGCAGGTAGTTGAAATTGTGGTTGAATGGATGAGTGAGAATTTAATGGGCATGGGTTAAAGCTGCTAGTTTCTAGAAGGCAGATCAAGACCCTTGGATGCAGTCCATCCTGGCCTCTGATTCAAAATTGTAAAAACTATAAAAGGCAGAGGCCTTTCTTTTGTAAAGGGTTAGATAGTTAGAGATTTTTGTTAAATAGTTAGACTCTGGTGAGAGAGTTAGATTTTAGAGTTAGAATAGGTTAGATTTTAAGCAGTAGCATAGAGATGCTACAGAAATTGTTGTAATAGGCAGCTGAAATCAATATATAAACATTGGTTTGGTGTTTATTGTCTTGTTTTCATCCTGTTTGCATGGTTTCTCTCAGCATTTTAGATAGATCTTTCTGTTTTGGGTGTGCAGGTATTTGATAGATTCAGGCTCATACCATTGAGGATATACTGATTGTGTATCCTTTTGTATGGTTAACCTCAGCCTTTAATTGTGCTTAGTTCAATTGCAGGTGTCCGTCTGAGCTACGCCAGTATTGGGTGCTTAGCCGTGTGTCTCCAGTCTGAAAATCTTCCAAGTCCCTTTGAAGATTGCACCGTTCCTGCAAGGTTGTGAGCTATTCTGGCCAAGCAGGAATTGGTTATGTTGAATCCGTCTACCCGCATACCCATGTTGTTAGTTTTAGATCTCCTAACCCTTTCCTTTTGCTCTTTATTACGTAATTTGAGAATCACAGCAAACCAGCTTGTTGCAAATCGTAAGTCCCCTTGTGCTCCCAGCAAATCACATCGACCACTGAGTAATCCTGCAGTCAAGACCTAACAATCAAAACCTTGAGGTCGTCCCCTTTGATCAAACAAAAAACAGCATTAGGGATTTCCTTATCTCAAGAGAGGATAAGATACTCAGCGAGTTTATTCTATTCTGCGTTGGCTGGATGAAGTCACAAGTTCAGTGATTTTAGTCACGTCTACAAGACGGAGAAAATGAATGCCAGCACTCTTTTAATGATAACATTCGGTTTTAATTTTTAGGTTTGCTTTATTTTAAATTTTTCTTTTTAAAATAAAACTTATATCTTTATATTTTATGTTTCAAACTATGTTCATTAGTTATTAATTTTAAAGTTTTTTATAAATTGAAATTCAATGATATATAATATAATATATATATTTATTTAAATTTTAATTGTTTTTGTACTAACGAACCCAAAACAAACCCAAACCCCTTTTCAAAATTTTGCCTAACCAGCGAACTGGGTTCTCAAACCCGAACCCAAACTGTCAACTTAGGTTTTTAATGCTACCTATACCATAGCCAGATTGTATTTTCTGAATAGTGAGTGGACCTCTGATGTTTATCTAGGAATTTTCAAATGATAAATGCAAAGAGTTTCTGCTATTTATTCTTCTGGTGACATTACTTATAGATTGTTAGTTTCCTGCAAATAATAAATGCATTTAGTCTGCAAGGATTTGAATAATAATTAATGGGTATTCATGGCTACAATCAAGTGTTCCATTTATATTGCATAAAAACAATATAAAAACATTGCCAGGTTTATAAATTTATTGAAAAGGGACATTATAGTCACATCTTCAAACTGTGTGGTATCATGTGATATCAATTTCATATTTTGTTCCATAGGTGTGCTGAGTAGTTTATGGTTCGTCATTACAAATTTGCTCAAATTTTCACCAACATACTTTTGTTGTGTCATGAAAATGTTCTTAGATTTTTGAATCACTTCAATAAAAAAATAGTAATGAAGATTACCCAAATTTTTCATTTCAAAACCTTTCATTGATTCTACTTCGACTTTTGTAGTGTATTTTTCATTATTTCATTTTAAGAGTTAGTTGATTTTTTGAGTTGCTTCTACTCAGAAGTGTAGGTTTACTCCTTTGAAATACAACATTGCCTCAACCATATTCAGCACCAGTTTGTTCAGCCTTTGAACCACTCCATCTTGTTGAGGAACTGTGAGATGATTCTTGATTGCATGTTTCTCAAGATAGTCTGCAAATACCTTTGATTTGTATTCACCACCATTTTTAGTTTTCAATGTGCCAATATGGGATTGTGCATCATTTTCAACCATGGTCTGAAAATTCGAAAATATTTCAAAAACTTTTGTTTTTCGCTTTAAAAAATAAATCCAAACCATTCTGCTATAGTCATCAATAAACATGAAATAATTATTACCACTGGCAGAAGGAATTAGAAGGCAACCACAGAAATGAAACTGGATCAATTGCAATTTCCTTTCAACTCCAATTTGATTTTTGAAATGGCTCTCTTTATTGTTTAGTCAAGAGCCATTCTTCACATTTTTCAATCATTTTGGGCAAAGTTGACAAACCTACAACATCATTCTTTTGTATTGTGCAAACGTTGTAATAGTTGGTATGCTCAAATCTTGCATGCCACAACTGAAAAAAGATCATAGGACCCACAAGCCCTCCCATGCCCTCTATGAAACCTTAAACACACCCTTTATGTAACCCACTAACCCATGTGCATTCACTTACAATAACCACAATCATTTTTGCACTTACTACTGTGAATTCAAGAGGGAGTGTGCATAGTTTATGACTGGTTATCTCCAGTAATCACATTGTTCACACAAATGAAACTCATGGCTTGAAGGCATATAGTTTAAAATACACCAAAATTGATATTGAATATGATGATTTCTTACAAAATCTGTTAGTAGCCCCAAAGACACCGAAGGAAAGTTGAATACAATAATTTGCTTGATATGTTTTGATGCTTTCCGAACAATGTGCCATTTTGATAATATGCTCACACGCACTTATTCTCATTGTGTTCTAAACTTGAAACATAGTGACTGTATGTTCATGGAAAAAACAAACTGGATTTCTGAGTAGTTTTTTTCAGTTGTTTAGTTCTACAGAACTTAGTGTTGAGACTTCGACACAGCACAGAATCGGTAGGCCATTTTTTGCCTCAGAATCAGATTCAGAAAAACAACTCTGCAAAACTCGGGTTAAATTAAATATGATATACAAAAAAGTAATTTTAATAGATTTTTATGAAAATTTAAGTTTTTTTTTCAGACTTTTTTCAGACTCAAGCGAGTCTGCAAGTTGAGCCTGCAGACGTGCCAAGCCTGACTTGGACTCAGATTTGTGAGTCCTTGCCAAGATTCTCCAAGTCTCAACGTTGAGCTACAGAATGACTGATTGGGCACATCATATGTTGAAAGCTTATATTCTATTTCCTGCTAAAATCTGGGGCCGTTATATTTATGAAGTATACATTCTATTGTCTCTTTAACCATTCATTATAAACATACTATTTATTTTTGTAGCCTGATATGTTTTATCTGTTTATATATATTTATATATATATGGCCTCTTGGACTGCTATCCCCATTCTGGAAATTCTGTGGAACATAGAATATTCAAGCTTCCCTCTACATTCCAAGCACAATGATACTCTATGGGAGTCTGCTCTCAGCACAATACAATTCCTACTCTCACACTGGACCAATCAATGATTTTCTTCAGTTGGCAGAATCTAACTTATCCTCTTAAACCTATAGGCAATCCACATATATCTATATCTTTTTCCTCTCCCTCCCTCCCTATCTACCCAATTCAAGTTGATGCAGAGGAATTTTTATGGAAAGACGGTGATAAGCATTTCAAGAATTCCTTTAATTGCTAGGAAAAGAGTTTGCAGTCCAAATTCTGTCAGTGAAATGGGGATAAGAAATTTTCTTAATTTTTAAACCAAGCTTCAATTATCAAAGTGGCTTGGGACTTCCAAAATATGAAAATATCAACTTCACTCAGCATGGTATAAGATACATATGAAAAAACAGATCTGGATCTGCTTATTTCAACTTATTTGCAGACTCCGCTTGCTTCAACAGCCATGTTTATCAAATAATGCATGGACCAGTTCTCTCATTGCCTACCATTGAACACGGGGAGAGGTACTGAATTCATATTTTGGGAAGATAAACGGAACAACTTTTCTCCTTTGCAAAATCCTTATATTCATGGCCTCCAATCTTTTATGCAAAAGAATGGAAAAATCACAGTGGCCAATTACTGCAGTTCGAACCTTCAAATACACAAGATTTAATCGCTTGGGATTATAACCTTTGAATGAAGTTCCTGATTATCTCTACCAACAAGTTTAGAATCTAAAATAAGATTTATATAACAGATGTATGTTATTGTCCACTACCAAAACATGTTGGCCGTAAACCTCCACAGCCAATTGTGCAGAATTCCCAGCATATGAATTCCAAGTCAGCAAGGAAAGTCCACCTAGTACAGATGGAACAATATATGATCCTCCTCATATTGACCTAAACTTAAGAAAATCTCTGTATTGTGTTTCATTGCTAGATTCTGACAACTGTAACTTGATAAAAACAGGGACATATGGATGACTAGATGTCCCAATTGCCAAAGACATCTACAACTATATCTCATTTACTCGTATTGCCTTCTCACTCAAAAGAAAAGCCAACACTCATCTTTATTACAAATCTTCATAGAAAAGATTGTTGTTGATATTGATTTGCCAACCGCAAGTTTATGCACATAACAATCTGTATTTAAGTGATATTTATATGTACAGATTGAGTTATTACAGGTACAATATTCTGAAGGAGACATTTTGTTAATACTACCAAAAAGCTAACTGATGTAAACTAATAGAAAGTTCAAGAACCTTTATGTGAAATAAGATAAAAGAATTCAACTTTACTGTTTGTGCTGCAATATTACTCTCACTAATGGAAGCAAGACATTGAATTATACTTGATAGTTGATACAATCCTTTACAATTTTGTAATAGATGATTCAATTTTGTTTTCGATGAAACAAATTCTCTGTTTTTAAGCCACTTAATGCAATTAATGATTTGCTAATATTCATCGAAAGATTGAAAGATTTGATGTTCCTTCAACCGCAGGTTGTTTGATTCCATGCTCCATGTATATAATAAAGACATTCAAATTTCTTTATATCTTCCAGCAGCTCATCCTCCACACATGCCAAAGAAAAAGGTGGAACCTATATTTCTACACCAATGGATCTTGCTATTGTTTTTTCCTATAACATAAATACTTAGTGGCCTGATGGTTTTATGCATTTTTACCTCTAGACCATTTTTGGAACTCTAATCAAGGTTAAGCGTGGTAAGACAAAAAATTCTTCGAAGAATGAAGATCAAGAATGTGAAATGCCTCTTGGAGTCCTAGAATTATCTAGTATATTTTCAACCTGCAATTTCCCCACATCAGAAGCTGGCTTGGGTGAAAAGCCTACCTCAGATTCCAATGACGAAGAGTTAGATATTGGTATGTTGTTTTCAATACAATTCTTTCCATGTCATTGCAAAATCAATGAGCCTTTACTC
The DNA here is from genome assembly GCF_030272615.1 of Cryptomeria japonica. Taxonomy (NCBI): domain Eukaryota; kingdom Viridiplantae; phylum Streptophyta; class Pinopsida; order Cupressales; family Cupressaceae; genus Cryptomeria; species Cryptomeria japonica. Next base: position 267,180,532 of record NC_081409.1, on the reverse strand, counting down.
ATATACTGTGTGTTTCTCTATGTTATAGATGATCTAGATATAGAAGACCATGATGATAGCTTCAAACATGAACCTAATGGCGCTCCTAAGACCTCAAGCATGGTCAAAAAAATTCGCGGAAAATTAAAAGGTGTTATTTTTTGGACTTGAGCAGCAATCTTTAAGAAGTTCTTTACATTCAGTCTTCTTTTGCATTTCTCATTATACATATGAACTGTTTTTTAGAATCAAAAAAGATGAAAATGTCAGAATGGGGACAGTACAAATGTTTTTTAAAGGAATGAAAATGAAGTGCAAATAAATGCAATTTTGTTGCAACGTAGCATGTAAATGTTCTGAGCACACAAATATTTCCTGACAATATAAGGCATACATTTAGTGGACCAGCCAGAGCAAGAGGAAGGTCCTACCACAGAAGGTCTAAACCTTTTCTAATTCCTTTTTCCCATCATACTCCAATTGATATGGGGCTAATATTAACTTCTGACACCCACTTACTTCCATCCTTATCGTAGGAACATTGCTACAAGGGACAATGGAAGCACCAGCTACCTACAACCTGAGAAGAGCTGGGCCATTGAGTAAATGCTTTAAGGGCTAGTAAGTGACATGATTCCATAAAGAACCTCAAATTATGATTCACTCAACCATCCACTTGTCAAAGAGAATTATGACTCATGATACCCTTAAGGAGAATACTGACCTCTCAAGATTTTGAAACCTTTCCATGATTTACATAATCAAATTTTGAACTATGAATTTTTGTATCCTCTGATGAAAACATCAAATATAACAGATGGTAGTCTGAACTTCTATGCTGCATATTCTCTTTTTGGCATGCCTAATGATAACATTATAGTCTTTAAATTTTCTGGTTTTCATGAATTAGCAGTCATCCGTCCACTAAGTTCCTTAGGTTTTGAATACCAAAGTAGTAGTTCCTACAGTCGGAAACTTTACAATCTTGTTACGAACCTTGGAAGTTCAACTTAACTACTAACCAGGTATTTTGGAAGTGTCATGTACATCTGATTCTTGGTAGCATCTTTCAAATATAATTAGAACATTTTAGATTCTCAAAGATATATCGGTCTCAATGCAGAAGGATTTGTTGTCTTATGTCAGGTCAATAGCGAATGTGTTTGTTTCCAGTATAAAATGTGTCGTTTAAATAAAGTTTAAATAACAGATATTACAGTTCTGTTTCTGTAGATAGAAAATATCTTTGGATATATCAACTTCTAACACACCATTATTATTCTCATCTTATCCAAGTGAGCACATTTACATGCGCTACAAAATTCTGATGGTATTGTCACCACTGTTTACACACAATCCCTAAGCATTATATTTCAGAGTGGCCGATTATATAAGCCCAAAGGTTGAACCTACAATGTTAAAAATTATAACAAAAGGACAACCTACGTGAGCTGTGCATCAATGTACTAATGACAGCAGAATCAAAACAATGCCTAACAAAGATTACAAGCATTTCTTGACATTATACTAAAACCATTTAATTAATCTGAAACCCCTTAAATTTTGATACAATCCCAAATTCATCTCTAAACTTGACAAACTTGCCTCCAAGTGTTTTATTCATTATGTCAACAATTTTTTCTATCGTAGAACAACAATAAAGACAAACATTTTCATTATCAACCAACTCACTAATATAATGGTGATGAACTTCAATATACTTGTTTCTGGCATGATAATTCAGTGAAGCTTCAGAATGCTTGGTTATTGCTGAAAGGTACGGTCGGTTTTGTTTGGTCAAGTTGAAGATTGACTAATATCCTTCATAACCACATTGCCTCACAACTAGTATTAACGGATGCCTTGTAGCTTTCTTTGCCAAGAAATTACTTCTGAAGAAAAAGATACCAAATAACTTGCTGAATACTTTCTCACATCAACGGATCCAACCCAACTAGAATGAATATATCCTACTAGCATTAGATCAATAGATCTCTAATATGAAATGCCAAAATTGATGGACCCTATGGAATATTGAAGGACGTGTATTGTAGCTTACCAATGTTTCTCTTGAGACTTAGACATGAATCAAGAAAGACAACTTATTGGAAAATGTAAATTTTATCGGATGGTACCTACCAATTGCAAATACAGTATTTCATTGATTGGTGGTGAAATAGTGTTAGCTAAGAGCTTGATCCCAACTTCCATAGGTCTAGATAATAGATCACAGTTATACAGTCTGAATTTGTCTAAAAAAAATCTTCGGTAAACCTAGTTTGTGATACAAATATAATATAATCACACTGTCAAAATTATACACCTAAACAATATTGGAGTAGACCTAGATTTTCCATTTAAAAAACGAAAATTTCATTAGACTTCACCCATTGAATTAACTTCACATTGTTTGTGATGATTGCAAGATCATCAACATATACAATTAGGATCACTTTGTCATCAACAACAATTTATACATGTTGGTTTAGAATAGCATTTTCTGAAACCAAATCCTCTTAAAATAATTATCAATTTTTAAATACTAGGCTTGAAGAGCTTGTTTAAGTCCATACAAGGACTTTACCTACTTGAAAGCCTCTGAACTAAGCAGCAATGGAGATAAACAATTGAAAAGGTTACCATCTTTACAATAAGGTCAAAGGTCTCTTTATATTTTACCCCTTCCTCTTATTCATATCCTGTAGGAGCATGATGAGCTTTGTACTTTCAAAGCACCATCTTGTTTACACCTTAATTTAAATCCATTAAGAACCAAAGGATATTTTTAAGGGGGCAGTGTTGACAATGCCTAAGTCTCATTTTTCATCAAGGCATCATATTTTACCTTCATGGAAGTTTTCCATGCAAGCTTCTCTTTGGTTTTTTAAATTTACTTCAAATACATGCTAAACAACAAAACTTAAATCAAAATTTCCCTGCTCACAACCTTGCACAAGTTGTTTCCTTAATTGTGTAGATTGATCTTACATGTCCTCTGGCAATTCATCATCCTAAAAATCATTAATTGTAGTATAGTACAACTTAGATTTCTTTTCTTGATGCAAAGACTAAGAATCATGCTCTTCTCGACAAAATCTCTAATCTTTTTGTGAAGATTAAGAATGTTCACTGTTTTTTTCAATAGATTCCCCTTGGGATTTGACCCCTTTGATGTTTCCTATTTGATTTTAACATCATAACTTGTTCCAAAATCAAGAATTTCTGCCCATGCCTACCCTCTGTAGAATTACAATAATTTAAATGAATGGTCTTTTTCCTTTCTAGAACGTCTTTGTTAACTATAATTTTGTTCGTATAAACCAAGGTTACCAGGAGACGGGGGTGCTTGGAGACTTTGGAGACTAGTACTGGTACTGGTATGACTAATTTTCAAAAATAGGAGACGGGGGGTACTTGGAGATGCCAATTTTTTTAATAAATAATATTTAATAAATTTTCAAAACATCTCATGACAAGGAACTTTGAAAACAAGAACAGTGGTAAAGTTTAACATTAACTTTAAAACTGAACAAAAATTGAAATTAAAATTGCTTATATTGCTGATACCATAGCCAGTCTAAATTGTTTAGTGAAAGTAAGGTAATATAGATGTTATGTACACTCAATATTGTCGGCTAAATAGTAAAGACAATTTCTCTTTAGACTATTACAATGATAAGAAATCAGTCCTCTCAAAAAGTCTACACTGTCAATAGATCCAATCACTATAACTTTGCATGGTTTTTTTGTCTTCCTGTCAAACAGTTTCCTTATTAGTCATTTCTCTACGACTTTTCTTTGTTGCAAGCTTATTTTATTTGTTTGCTTTTTTTTTTTTGCCTTTTTACTGCATTTTGCACTAAGTTTTCTAGGAGGAGACGTCAATTTTTAGTTGGGAGACTTTGGAGACGGCAGCCAAAAGCACCTTATGCGTCAAGAAGTTTCTGGAGACACGTCTCCAGTACATCTCCGGTACTGGTACAGGTCTCCAGGGGTAGGAGACGGGTCTCCTGGTAATATAAACATTTAATAGTCTAGGACTCTACACTCTATATGCATTGAATTGCTCACTATAGCCAACAAACATATATGTTTCATAGTTGAAAAAACCTGAATTTTTGTCAATAGATCCCCCTTAGATGTTTCCTATTTGATTTCAAAATCAAAACTTTTTCCAAAACGAAGAGCAATTAACCATGATCTACCATTTGTAGAATTATCTTAACTAAAAATAATGGTATTTTTCTCATCTAAAACATTTCTATTAACCACATTTTGTTCATAAAGACATTTGATAGTCTATATGCATTTGGATTGCTCACTATAAACAACAAAGTTATATTTTTCATGGTTGAAAAAAGTAGGTACTTGCAAGATTTGAGTATTCGCCAACCAAAGCATGAAACAAGTAATTGCCAATAAAACTCAATCACAAGTTTTTCCTTGGAAAATATCAAAATCACACAAAACTTACCAGATATCATGTGTTTCAAAAAACTAAATGAGTTAAAGTGCAAAAACATGAAGTGAAAATCATTTTTCCTCATTTTTTGTATGAACTCTTGGACAAACAACAAGGCAGATGGCTAGGGAATGATTTGAGATTGCTACGAACAAATTTTAAGGTTATTTAGATTTTTGTGGGCCTATAGAAATTTTGCATTTACAATCTCCTATTTTCCAACTACATCTTCGTAGGTCAATGACTTTCATTCCAAGTTCTAGCTTCCAACTTTCACTTTCAAGGTCACCAAATCAATTATGTGCAGTTCCAACTCAGTAATCCTCCCAGACCATCTCCCAATCTCCTAAAAAATAGGAGACTGCATCTGCATATCTGGAAATGTAGTGTCCCTGGCTAAGTTCTGATTTAAAATCTTAATATTTTTCACTTAAACAATTCATCGAACACTTGGCTGTCATAGTTTAGTCTGCTATCCTTAGTTTTAGGTAGATATCAGGGAAATCTAATACTGATTCTTATGTAATGACATTCACCATGGAAAGATAATATCATAGAAATGTTTGGAGTTTGGACAACAATCACAAATAATTAAGGAGCAAATAGAACTTGTAATCAGACATATATTATTGCTGTCATTCTGTCAAATGGTTGGCATACAACCTCAGAATCAAGTAATATAAGATGCAGCCCTATATGGTTGGAACCCTTATTCATTATCTTACTTCAAGACTTGTTACAAGCTCTAATACAATGACTGATAATGTAGCCTAATTCTCAGACTGTGTCTGAGGACAAACACCATGCAATACTGAAAATACAATGGAAGAGATGTCTTGGAACCTGTTATGATTGCGCCCACGGAAGTGATGAAGAATGCAAGTAATATCCACAAATTAAGGCCTCCCTAATGCCAAATCGAATCACTCCTGGGTTCGGCCCTGCTGCTGCATGAGAGATGACTGTGATGTTGATATGGTCTGCCAATAACCCTTCCAAATCACCTCCAAGTTGATCAGACTCACTGCTAGATGAAGGCGCTTCACTGAAATGTGAGCCTCAATGCTCCATCATGATGATAGCATCCAAATCGAGGGTTTCATAAGCTCAGGTACGTTTTCTGGTCCACATTGAATATGTCTCCAAACTATTACCAAAGCACATACTAAATGTCCCAAAGGGGTCGCCTTGCTTCCACGGTGATGTCGCTGTCCTCCAAGATGTAAATCGATGCTCAAAGGTGGTGTAGGAATCAAAATCGTGGGAAAGGTGAAATCTGCACCAACTGATAAATGTCTGCACCTCAACTTGATTCACCTCCAAATATATCAAAATAACGACGCCTTTTTCCTTAGACAATATCGCTACCCTCAAATATATGTAAGCTTGTATTAACAATGACCCAAGAATAAAATCGTGGCAGCAAGTAGGTCTGAAGCAAACTCCTCAAGACTGATATAATAACTCCATAAACTCGATGTGAAGAACTGAGTGCTCCTCACTCACAAAGAAACCCTTCAGAGGATCTTTCACCTCCTCAATTATGCGGATCGAAGGGATGTATCGTTCCCTAGGACTAATTCTGCGGACAACCCTTGGCTCCACAACTCAATTCAAGAGATAACAAACAACTGATGCCCAACATGTCTCTCCTCTCTTCTATTTATCCATTACATAATACATCACAATCACCTTCTAAAAGATAAGGTTAGGTACACTTTATATTATTTAATTAAACATGTTATTTTAATGTACCTTTAATTTAATAATTAAATAATATTAACACGTCTCCTGATACGTGTTATCTCCTTATAACATAATAACAAATAATAAAGAGATGTGAAGTCACCAATCACTGCCATGTCGACCCCCTAAACAACTCCTTGGCCTATGAGGGTCAAATATAGGCCAACCTCGACACAACTGCACGTGCTAAGGAGAAGGGGACATTACAGTCCGCTCTCCCTGAAATTGCTTGTCCTCAAGCAATCTTAATGCAGGATGCTGCAAAGTCTCCTCACCTTCCCAAGTAGCATCCTCAACCAGCAAATCCTTCCATTTAAACAAATATTCCCTAATAGCTCTCCTCCTCAACCGCTTCTCCCTAACATCCAAGATAGCTTCAGGTACTAAAATCAGCTTACCCTCATCATCCAAGGGTGGCAAAGTCGTGGAAGGAGTCACATGATGCCCTAACGCCTTCTTGAGGTGTGAAACATGGAAGACATTATGCACTCTACTATCTGTCGGTAGCTCAAGCTCATAAGCCACCTCTCCCACATGCCTGATAATCCTATAAGGTCCATAGTATCATGGCTTAAGTTTCTTGGCACCGCTCCTCTTGAGAGTAGACTGTCTATACGGCTGTAGCATCAAATATACCATATCGCTCACTTCAAATGTTCTCTCTACTCTCCTCTAATCTGCATACTGCTTTTGCTGGTTCTGTGCCTTATGAAGATTCTCTCGAAGGGCTCTCATGATATCCTGACCCAACCCTTCTACTGCCCCGCAATGTAATTCCTGAGATATCCCTCCACCCATTTATTCACTATTTTTGTCTGTCCGTCTGTCTGTGGGTGGTAGCTGGTGCTCGGAGTGAGCTTGGTCCCACAAAGTCTGAAAAGCTCTTGCCAGAAATGGCTCATAAACTTGCTATCTCTGTCACTCACTATACTCTGAGGTAGACCATGCAATCTGAATATCTCTCTAAAGAACAGCTCTGCTACCTGTGTAGCTGAATGTGTAGTGGCGATTGGAAAGAAATGGGCATATTTAGTCAAACGGTCAACCACTACATAGATACAATCTTTACCCTACACCTTGGGTTAACCTGTAATGAAGTCCATGGAAATGCATTCCCACTTCCTATCAGGAATCAGAAGTGGCTGAAGTAAACCTGCAGGGTATGTGTGGCCCTTCTTATTCTGCTAACACACAGGACACTCTCTAACATAACGAAGAACATCTGATTTCAAACCTTTCCATGTGAATCTTTCCCGCACCTGTTTATATGTCTTGTAGTAACCGGGATGACCTGCCATGGGTGTATCATGAAAGGTTCTCATCACTATGTTCTTTACTGTCAATTCTGGGGTCAAAAGATCATTCCCTTGTAAATGATTAGATCATTCATATTGGTATATCTATCTTCATGAATCAACCCCTCAATGAAACCTAAAGCCCAAGAGTCCTTTGCATATTTTGCCACAATCATGTGCTTCCAATCTTCTGAAATTTGTGCCATGAAGCTCAAATGAGGGCGGCGAGATAGTGCATCAGCCACTACATTTTGTGACCCTTTGACAAAAGAAATGTCAAAGTCATATGATTGCAGCTTACTCACCCATTGCCGTTGTCTATCATTAAGATCCTACTGCCCAAGGAAATGTCTCAAGCTATTGTGGTCTGTTTTTACTATAATTTTGCTCCCTACCAAATACTGCCTGAATTTGGCCAAGACATGCATGATGGCCAACATTTCCTTGTCATAAATGTTGTAGCTCCTCTCAGGACCCCTCAACTTCCTGCTCTCAAATGCAATCGGATGTTTGTCCTGCATAAGGACAGCCCCAATCCCGTCACCTGAAGCATCACACTGCAACTCAAGGGTTTACTAAAGTCCGATAATGCAAGTACTGGGCAAGTGGTCATAATTCGTTTGAACATCTCAAAGCACTCTTGTGCTTCAAGTGACCTAACAAAACCTCCCTTTTTGGTCAAATCAGTGAGCGGAGATGCATGTCGGGAGTATCCATTAACAAACCTGCGATAGAAACCACATAAGCCCAAGAAACCTCTAAGTTGTGTCAAATTCTCAGGTGTAGGCCATTCTACAATCGCCTTGATCTTATTGGGAGCCATGCGTACACCCTCTGCACTGTTGATGTGACCCAAATAAAGCAACTCTGTCATGCCCAAGTCATACTTGGATTCCTTGGCATAAAAAGACTCCTTGCCAAGAATACCGAAAACAGTATCTAGATGTGCAATGTGTTTTGCCCAAGTCCTGCTATACACCAAAATGTCATCAAAGAAAACTAGCACAAATTTCCACAGCTGAGAATGAAATATCCTGTTCATTGTAGACTGGAAAGTGGCAGGTGCATTGGTTAACCCAAATGGCATAACCACAAACTCAAAATGATATTGGAATGTTGTCTTCTCAATGTCTTGCTCCCTAACTCGTATCTGGTGATAGCCCGACCTTAAGTCAATTTTAGAAAAATATTGTGCACCATGGAGCTCATCAATTCTAGGAATTGGATACCTACTCTTGATGGTCTTCCTTTTCAGCAATCTGTAGTCTATGCACATACGTAATGTTCCATCTTTCTTTTTGACCAAAACTACAGATGAAGCAAAAGGTGACTTACTAGGTCGGATATGTCCCATAGCTAACAGCTCCTTGATAGTTTTCTCTATCTCATCCTTGAGCCATTTGGGGTGTTTGTAGAGAGTGATTATCACTAGTTTAGCCCCTTCCTCTAACTCGATGTGTTCAATTCCTCTATCAGGAGGTGCTCCAAGTGGAATCTCACTGAAGACCTTGTCATGCTTAATCCTCGACTCCTGAATGTCAGGTGGATAGATGGGCTTTTGCTGTTCCTCTTGCATAGGTTTCAAAACACATCATGCTGCCCACTCGATCATGTCATGACGCAAGAGACGTTCCATCCTCCTGAATGAAATATACCTGCAGCTGGTGTCCCGGAGTGCCTTCAACACGTGTCTTTCCATCCATTTCAAACCTCATTTCCATCTCACGGAGGTTGAGAGTAAATATGCCAATATCATGCAGCCATGTCATGCCTAGAACCATATCGATGTCACCCATATTCACAACATAGAAATCTGCCTTGAATTCAAAATTATTCAAGCGCATAGGCAAGTTAGGTATCATTCTATCACACTTAAGAGTGTAATCATCAGCAACCTTAACTCTTATTCCCTCAAAATCTTCAGTGTGTATGCCCCGTCTTTCCACAAGCCTTGCATCAATGAAATTATGGGTTGCACCAATGTCAAGAAGTGTGATGACTTTCTACCCAACAAGAACACCTCTCATACTGAAAAATCCCTCATGATGAATGCTAGTGAGGCAAACCTTCCTTGAGTTTCACCTCAGGTTCAACTTCTTCTTCTGGTTTTGACTTCTCTGACTCAAAATCTTCATCATCAGTTTGCTGGTCAGAATTTGAATCCTTCATATAGTGTCCACATAGCTCTGTTTGCTTTTCCCTTGGGCCTTAAGGGACAATCATGATTAGCATCATAAGGCCCCTTACAATAGAAGCATAATTTCTTCTTCCTCAAATCATTCAATGTCTCACGATCAAGAGGGAAAGTGGACTTCTCCTTAGCGTTGTCATCCTTCTTTTGAAACTTCTTATTATCGCGATAGGAAGAAGATCCTTTCGAAGAGAACTTGCCGGTAGGCGCTGCAAATTCCATCCCTCTTGCCTTTTTAATTGCTTCTTGCAGAGAGGGGGGGTCAAAGGCTTTCAACCAACCTTTGAGAGGTTCCATTAGCCCTTCAGTGAACAGGACTACCAATCTTCTTTCGCTAATGTTGGGAACCATGACTGACAACTGCTGAAATTCAGTGATGTATGATTCAAGGGAGCCATGTTGCTTAAGTTGAGCTAGCTCAAGGAAGCTTACCACAGGGTTCTACACATCAAATCTGTCAATGAGCTTCTCAATGAATTCCGCATATGTGGTAATTAAGTTATGACCAAGGGTTACTAACCCGTGGTACCACCACTCATGGGCAACCCCTTCCAAATGCAAAGTGGCAAACTTAATTGCATCTTCCTCCGGCATTGGTCTTAAGGAAAGATAATTATCAAGCTTCTGCACCCAAGACCTTGCTGGACATTTATTGCTCCCATCAAAATAAGGCATAGGTATCTGTTGACGTGTCTAAAATCACACTGCTGCAAACTCCATACGGCCAACACAAAATAGAATAACCAGCTAAGTATCCTATCCTCTCTTGAGATAAGGAAGTCCCTAATGCTATTTTTTATATTTGATCAAAGGGGACAACCTCAAGGTTTCTTTTGTCAGGTCTTGACTGTGGGATTTCTCAGTGGTTTAATGTGTTTATGCTGGAAACACAAGGGGGACTTACAATAAGATAGGTAATTTATAGATAAGTTCCCTGTAATCTTTGAGTCTGGCTTAAGGGGTATGGTATGAGTTATCATTGAAGTGTCATAAGATTTGAGATCCTCATACCCCCAAGCAATGATATTTGGGAATTCCCTCATGTTCTTGAGGATTCTGTTTCTCTCCTAAGATGTACATACTTTGCCAATCAGCACGTTCTTTTGATTCTCTTGCGTGCCAATGTTGATTTTATCGCAACCGCCTCCCTCAGAAGCACCTTCCTTGCGAGACTTGAGTTGGTCCCAGTCGAAAATCCTTTCGAACTGTACCATACCTCTAGGAATGGTATTTGTCCTGAGATTCAGGACTCCTATGTCGATCTCGGCTTCTTGAGGTTCTTCCTCATCAATAATTTGTGTCACAAACACATCTGAGCTTGTAATGAAGTCAATGATGTGCTTATCATCATCGAACACCTGGAAATTAGTGACATTGTCCGGAACTGATGGGACTGATGTCAGCTCCACTGTGAATATTTTTAAACTTTGCATTGAGAGAGGCTCGAGCGTACTTGCGGCCTGTGCCAATGAATCAACAACCTGGTTTTGTGATCTGAATATGGCCTTGATGTTGAAAGCATTGAAACTCTCTATTATGTCCCACACGCGGTTGCGATAGGCGCTGAGTCTCTTGTCATGGCAGGTGTATTGTTTTCGAACTTGCTGGACTACCACTTCGGAATCTCCGAAACAATGCAGGATCTGAGCTCCCTTCTTGATGGCTAGCACCAAACCATGAATCAAAGATTCATACTCTACTATGTTATTAGTACAGTGAAACTGTAGTCGGTAGGAGGCCAAATAGGTTCACCGGTAGGGCTTATCAGTTCTACCCCTGCTCCAGCTCCTCGCTTGGACTTTGAACCATCAAACCCTAGAGTCCAAGTCTGATTTGGGTCGGCGGCCTTATTGGTTGCAGTTGTTGGACCTATCATTTTATACTTTTCTTGTTCAGGAGGCCTCCTTTCAGGAATCTCAGGGAAAGCGGTGTCTTCTGACCTGAGAGTGTGGGTTTGCAGCACCTCTGAACGTCTCTTCCATACTTGATTTAATGCTGCTCTGCATAATGAACATGTTATTTCTGAATGGGCGGCATTGTGAACTCTACACCAGCTGGTCAAAAGTAAATCCTTAATAGAATCTTGACAGTTTAGATGGAGCATCTGCTCCATGTGCTTGCAGAAAAACTCCCTAAAGCTACTGAACAGCTCACTTTCTTCTGGTGACGGGATCTCTTTATCATAACTCTCTACAATTCCTTCCAAATTTTGGACTAGATTTGAGCATTGTACGAACAAAACTTTGATTGTTGAGCTTATATCAGCCCGATACGTGCCCATATCGAATTCCAGAAACAAAGTCTCATTGGCCTGGTAATATTCGGTGATCATTAGTTTAAGCCTAGGCTCAGACTCAATCCGGATCTGATTTGCTACCCCTCTCCACGGTAGCCACATATGAGTGAAACTGGAATGGAGCCAACCGTTGAGGACGCGGGTCCAGTCTCGGCTAAGCAGCATGCCATATGCTCCCGGGATGTCTACTACTTGGATATCAATGTACATCTGGATACGCGGATCTGCTGTCAATTGCATGTGTATATTGTTTAACTCCCCTACTACCGTCACTTCAGATTTGTCTAATTGAGTAACCTTTCGGTTAGTCTTGGTGGGGGTTAGGCCTAGAGCACTGCACACTGATAGAGGCATAACATTAGCTGAAGCTCCTGAGTCTATTAGGCAATTGTGCAAGTTCTTACCAAAGATTCTGAGAGTTGATAGGAAAGGCGGGGGTTCTAGCTTTTCAGTGAACAAACTGATAGTAGGCTCTGATGGCAGGGTGTCATTGTTCATGATTGAGATGTCCTGAGTTCTGCCTCGTGCACGCACTCCAAAACCAGTCTCTAGAGGCTGATCATTTGAGAACTCAGGCGGTGCAGCATAATTTACTGTTGCACCCCTGGGATTCGTTGGTCCTCTTACCTCATTGCTGATCTTCTGGGGTTGTCCTTGCGGTACTCTCTGACCGGAATTCTCATCGGTTCCTTTGGACTGAACTGGCGAGGGTTCCCTAAGGCTGCCCAAGACCATGTCCCTGACTTCGGAGACTTTCATTAATTCAGCAAGGGATAAGCTGACCTTGACCTTCTTGAATTCATCTGCCACCAACTGGCCTAGTTTAGTAATCTCTATATTGCTAGATGGCTTGTCACTAGAGCCCTGAGTTGTGGCAGCGGTCGGCTGATTCTGAGGAGTAAGTATTCTGGGAGGGGCTTGCGCCTTTTGCCGGCTGACCTTGGCCAGCATACTGCTGTGATGCCCTAGGATAATTTGGGTTGTTGTTGGCATTCTGATCTAGAGAAACTTGAATATCCTTAGGAGGCATGGAAGTAGTGTAAGGGCCACTATTGTTTTTCTGGTTATTATTGTTGTAATATCCCCGATTGTCGCGTTGGTACTGCTGAAATGCATTCACATCAGCAGGCTGATTTGGGTCTGCCACCTCATTTTCATCCTGATTAGGGAAGAACGGGGGGATGTAAGGGCCACTATTGTTGTTCTGGTTATTATTGTTGTAATATCCCCGATTGTCGCGTTGGTACTGCTGAAATGCATTCACATCAGCAGGCTGATTTGGGTCTGCCACCTCATTTTCATCCTGATTAGGGAAGAACGGGGGGATGTAGGTTTCTAAGACAAGCGTTGTATCATACCTTGGTGACGATACTATTTCAAATCCGGTGGGAGGAAGCACTGGCTGAGGCATTGTGTTCTCCACTTCTCGTTGGAATATATTTGCTGCAACCTGAAACTCGTTGCATTGCAGCTCTGAGTGCTGGTTAGTATTATGCAACTTGCACCAATTAGAAAGAGCTGCCTCTGCCAAAAATACCCTGTCCGTGTGCCTGTTTTTTGATGCTGGCGGGTTATCAAGTGGAGTGGGGACTCCTCCATTGTTGGGACGAGTGTTCCACGTCCTTGTGGGTCGTTGATACCCTTGGTTTTGGTATTGACCTTGGTGCTAACCTTGTTGCTGGTTTCTTTGACTATTCTGCAATTGATTATTCTGATTTCGCAGATAAGTGACCTCAGAGGAAAGCTTCTTCATTTGGTCAGTCAGCTCTCGCATCTCATCCTTCTCCTCTTGGGTTCTAGACGACACTGTAGTATTTTGCAGATATATGGGTTGTTTAGGAGGGATCTGGGATATAGGTGGTCCTGGATGTAGAACTAGCTGATTGGTAGATTGCTGAGGCTGATATGCCAATTGCGGAATTGGATTCATAATAGGCGTTTGGTGAGCCAAAGCCTGGCTGATTTCTTGAACTTGATTAGGCATAGCGGGAGGTCCTAATTGCACCAATGGTCCGGCGATGTTTTGGCCTAGTCCCTTGCTGATCTCCATAGCCTTAGCATAGGCTTCAGTTAATGTGGTCGGTGCAAGGTGTGACTGTCGGACAAACATAGCAGTTAGGTAGTCCAGAGCTGAATAGTAGATTTCCCTTGCCGAAGCATCACTTACCACATACGGATCTTGCAATCGGGTAAAGGCTTTATGGAACCTGTTGTTGAAAGAATTGATTGGCTCATGCCCCTGCCTTTTGACTTCGACAAACTACTTGTATAGCTCTGTCGGGGTTATAGGGATACCATACTTTCCCGTAAAAGTTGTTTTTAGCTTCTCCCAAGAGTCAATAGAGGATACCGGCAAATAGATAAACCAGTAAAATGTGTCTTCTCCCAATGAATAAGGGAAAAGTCTACATGCAACGTCTGCATACTCAATCTGTCTATTGCGTAACGCATCTTCGAATATCTTGATATGTTCTTTTGTTGTTTTGTTCAGATCATTTGCATGAAAAATGGAACAAAACCTGTCCAAGCTCTTAGGCATATCATGGTACGTTGGGAAAATGATGGGCAATGGATTGTCCACCAACCAAGTGGCACCATTTGGAGCGGGTGGATTGTGCGCCATCTGTGGCTGATTTACCTGAGTTACAATAGGAACGGGAGTTCTAACTGCTGGAACTATAAAAACTGTACTTGCTAGGACAGCAGATTGCTGATTTGCAGAGCTGGACTCACTGGGATCTGCAGCCCGACGATAACTCTTGCGTTTGTAGAACTGAAATCCGGCAAATCTTTCCCACTTTGGGCTTGACCTTAGGACTCTTTCGAATCTCTCCGGAGACAAGGATCCAATTCGTTCCAGCGTGAGTTGTTTTTAATGTCAAATCTGTTGGTGCGGTGCGGGAGCTAGATTAGCCTCTTCTTGATCTCTCTGATTCTGTGCGTCGATACGATCAACAATATCCTGTTCTTCTTCGAGGATCATGCACATTCGAAACCAGTCTAGATAGTTTCTTTTTACTGACCAAGCCATGCTATATAATTCAATGATAAGGCTCTCTTGTTCGTCGCTGAAATTCAAATCTGGTTGTATCACTGGTTGAGGGTCTCTTTCTGGCTGAGGAGGATTAATGGGTAGGCCCATTGTTCACCATATTAGTGGACCCAAAAGAGAACTGTTGGATTTCCTTAAGAACTTGCTTGTGAAGGGCAGCAATCCTTTGTCTTTGTAAATTTTCCCTGATCACAATCTCTATTTGCAAACCCTTTTCTTCTTCCTGGTTAATAGTGTGACTTACTTGTCTGAAAAGAGGGTGATCTACTTCTGATTTCCAAGCAAGGGATCGTAACTGGTCTGCAATATACGACTGGTTCAGTCCTTGATCAGGCTGCTCAAGGGGAAGGTTGAGCGGGAATTCATGCAGCAGTTCCATACTGCATCATTAGCCGCCCTCTTAGCGCCACTTCTGTTGCGTGCAGAAGAGGGTAAAAAAGTCATAGGGCTACTTTTTACAAATATGGACTAATATGATGCAGATTTAGCTGTTTAGACATTCATCATACGGCCCTCCTCCTAGCGCCAATTCTGTTGACGTCTCTGAAATCGCATTGCTACAAACTCCATACGGCCAACACAGAGTAGAATAACCGAGTATCCTATCCTCTCTTGAGATAAGGAAGTCCCTAATGCTATTTTTTATATTTGATCAAAGGGGACAACCTCAAGGTTTCTTTTGTCAAGTCTTGACTGTGGGATTTCTCAGTGGTTTGATGTGTTTATGCTGGAAACACAAGGGGGACTTACAATAGGATAGGTAATTTATAGATAAGTTCCCTGGAATCTTTATGGTCTTTTTATCAAATGATTTCGGTTAAGTTGATACTGTTTTTAATGGGACTGCGGATTTTCTTAATAAAAAGGGGAAAAAGGGGGGAAGGATAGGGAGAGAGAGATACATGAAATGTAAATTTTAACTAATATAGCAATTTCATCAAACAGACGGACGCCTCCAAATAACAAGACTAAGCATTACCAACTACTCAAGCACAGTGTTTGCATAAATCTAGTGCAATCTTCAAAGGAAAATAAGATTTTTCATGTTATCAAGTACAACATCAGAACTTTTACATTCATAGTGAGTATTCAATAACCGAACTTAAGCATATAAAAGGTTCAGATTAACCATGCATAGAGAAAGGCAATCAGCCATTCCCCAATGGTGTGAACTGCGAGGATTCTATCAGATGTTTGCTTGAAAATGCTATGTAAAGGAAATAAACATAACTGAAAGATTTCTAAATTAAGTGAAGAAGGAGACCATGCACTCACAAGGAAACTTGAAAACAGTCTTAATCTTTGCATTAATTCCTGTAAATTTCGCCAGAGCTTTTGCAACAATCCAAGAACTTCTTACAAAATGAGGAAAAACCAGTCCCTTAAATAGGCTTCAAAAAAGGATGAATGGCCCAGATCTAATTTAAACAAATGGCCCAAATTCATCCATAAAGCATGGCTGCCTATACCCATAAATGGGAGGCAAATATCAACAACCACCCCAAAATGAGTAATAACTACCCAAAAAGGTAATTATAGCAATTTCAGAATAATCCAAAAAGGTGCATTCATAAAGTTTTACATTTCAATTGACTTGGGAGTCAAACATGACCTTTTGGTGCAAAAATGCACTTTTTTAAGATTTTAAGGAAAAAAGCACTTTTAAGAAATCACTTTTTCTACTTCAGCCCCACACTCCTTTTTCTAGAAATTCATCTTCACCATGCAAATATTCCCGCCATAGATCACGACCTGCTGCACGTTCCTCACGAACATATTCCTGGAACCTGATGCATAATTTGAAAAGCAGACTGAATGGAGGCATAGGAGGATGGCGAATTTTATATTGCATGCCTTCGAGGTGTTGGTCTACCTGCTTTAGACCATCTTGCCAACTGGAACGATTACGCTCAAAGCACAACATGTTCGAGTGGAATTGACCGGCGAAGCCTAGGTCCTTAATGGAATAAGTGATCTTATTTGTTCCCAATCTTTCCTCCCAATCTAGCGGTATCACTTCATCGGATTGGTCATTTACCCATCTCGAAACCATTGATCGAAGGATTATCTTGCCAAGTTCCTGCATGGTTTTCAGAATTACCTCGCATGCATTGTGTTCTCTATCGATAATTTCCTTCGCATCATTCTTCATGTTGACAGTCCTGTACCATTCCTTAAGAGTGTTGATGTTATGAGGATCTAGGATGGCGGGTAATGTAGGAATCTGTGCATGGGTCCAGAAAAGAGCGTTCATGAGGGGAAGAGTAGTGGCAGCCACTTCCTGGATGTGGAGGGATTCCCTCTTTACCTCTAATAACTTAACCAAAGTGGTTTCTCGGTGGCGAGCCATTTCCTTCACTTCCTCAAGGATTCGTTCTCCTCTTTTTCTGATGCCTTGTATCCATTCCTGGACGGCCCTTGCGGTGTCCCGTACTCCTTCAAATTCTGTTGTGGTCCTCTGTGCCAATGCTGTCGAGGGAATGTGGGATTAAGAGGCATTGTGTAATGGTCTTAGGAGTTGATCGATGTACCCTTCGGCTTGTTCAGCACGGCCCCAATACATATCCTTCTCAGCTATTATCTCTTCAAGCTGCCTGAGTATATTCTGCACTAAATCTTTGAATTCTTCTCTTTCTTGCTCCTTAGTGGCTCGTCCAATGGGGACAGTTGTGATGCTATAATCTGCCAGTGTAATTTGATCTGCTGGCTTGTCCACAGGCGGGGTGGCAATGTGAAGAGTGCGGTTCCTTTGCTCGTCTTTGGTCACTCTAGAATATGCCTTGGGCTTTTTCTTCCCCTTAGCTTTCGCTTGGTCTATGCGCGAGAAAATGTCCTCTAGATCAATAGGCGGTTTGGTGGCGGCCTTGTGCTGGGCTCTAGCAATTAACCATTATTGAGGCACTGTTTGGGCTGATGATATGGTTAAGTCTGCATTCTGTTCTTTGAGGTTTTCAGCCGACTCATCACCGATTTGCAGCTGTTCTATTACCGGAGGAATGGGGAAGGTACCAAGTTCCTTACTTGCATCTGAACTTTCTCCCATTTCACTGAACAGTTGTCTGGTATCTTCACGTGATGGTTGTTCTTTGGTCCTTTCGAGCTCGCAAGTCTCCTCTATCCTTTGCTCTCCTTCGACAGTAGAGTCATCTTTGACCGTATTGTGGAGCAGCAATTCATGGCGGCTCTGTTGGGTGGGTTCATGCACTTCGATCCCTTGAATGGATGGAATCTCTCCTTCCTCTATTGGGTTACCTGTTTGGGTTGATTCAATGGCTCTTAGCTCAACTTCTAGCATGTCGGGTGCGGGAGGATCATTAGTTCCAAACGCATCAATGTCACTTTGAGAAGGCGGAGCAGGTATATAATCTAATTCCACTACATCGTCGGACGAACTAGGGTCCTCTGACGATGAAGTGACCTCTGGTCTCCTTATAGGAATCTTTTCCCTTCTCATTCTCTTGGACGTCCGAGTCCCTCTGCAAGCCTTAGCCTTCTTTATCTTCGCAGGTTTCTCAATTTCTTCTCTGGGTGCACTGGACGTTCCTTCATCTTCGGAAGACTGAGAATTGAGGCTGCCCATTAGGTGGTAAGTGAACTGGACTCCCTCATGAATTAGCCTCTCAATCTGCTGATGTAACCATTGGTCTGTGTATCTTGCTGGGGCTGCCATGACTGCCTCAAAATCAGTGATTGGGTCCTGTGACCAATCAACACCTGGCAAAAGATGCCTTACTGCCTCAAATTCTCGGACTTGAAGGCAATTCCCTGAATCCGTGAGTTGATCTAGGACCTGGCGGTATTCAAAGAGCCGCATTTGTTGCACACTCAGCCTAGAATATTCACGTCTCCGGATCTCGTAGTCATCAGAGCAATTTTTCCAATAGTCTTCAACTGATTCCTTTGCTCTGTACCGCCTGCCATAGGCTCTCTTCGCCAGATTATCGTGATCGAAATATTTTCTCAGAAAATGGTCCTATAGGCCATAAGAGGCCAGCTCTACAAGGGATTCCTCTACTAGGGTGGGGGTCTTTAGGTGGACATCCTGGTTTCCTATGATCATGGGGAACGCGAATCCTGCCTACTTGCTCTCTCTGAATAAGATGTTGGTCGGACGTGACTACCTTGCAACCTCCATAAGAACTACTTTGTCGGTTGGGTACCGTGGAAGTCAAAGAGGGGCACCATCAAAGCCCGCTATTCGGATATAGGAGAACCTTAGGAACTGGATGAACTAGGCTCCATACCTCTGTACTAGAATAGTAGCTTGCTCTGAGAGCCTTATGTGTAATCCTCCCTGCATTAGTCTGACCAGGCGCATTGTGAAGGCATCATTGACGCGCTCATATTGGCCAACTGCATAAGTTGGGCTGCTCTTTTCTGTCTGAGCTATATCTTGGTAATGCAGCTGTGGGTAACAATCATAGACCTTTACCTGACCAGGCCCATTCCCGATTTCACCTTTCATTATCAAACCTGGCAGTGGCTGGTTCTTGGCGAACATGTAGACCAAATAAGAGGTCATAGTGAAGTATTTCTTCGTTTCAAGCTCAATCAGCTAGTCGCTTATGATCTAGGCCTAATCAAACTTACTTCCCAGCGAAGACTTGCTCTGTGAAATAAAACATCCACTCTTCAAAGTAGTTGGATTTAGGAAGTCCCATAACTCGGCTGAGTAATGTGACCATATCCTCATGTTCATTATGAAAATCACTTCTTGGGGTCTTTTTCACAATTCTAGCGCTTGGAAGCCTTCTCTCCTTGTACCACTCTTCGTATATCAATGCTTTGCATCGGGCTGGATTCATATCATATGCCCCTTGTGCTTCATCTATGGTTGTGGCTGTGGGATTGTTTGGGAAGGGAATGTCGAATGCGTCGCCGATGGCCTCAGGAGTGAAGTTGGCGATGGTCATGTTCTCGAGGAGCACCAATCTGGAATTTGGCTGATAGTGCCGAGCGGCCTCTACCACTAACTCATAGTTCTGTACTGCTGGAGGAAATCCTGCCGCCTGGGCGATGCCACTTTCCACCATTTGTCTAGGCTTGCCATATGCATTAGGGGAGAAGACCCGATTCTTGAAGTCTTGGATGTCGATATGGCCTAGGTCGGTATCACCGATATTGTCCCAGACGCTCTGAACTTTTGACTCCCTAAATCCTCCGCTTTGATACTGATACTTCATCCTTTCAACTTTGTGTGGGATATCTGATTTGGGTGCTCGCGATGTCTCGGCTGCAACGGGCGTCTTTGATGATTCTACCGCCGATTTAGGCATTTATCCTGCACAGTCGGACGCGGATTATGAGGCGATACAAAAGAAGTAAGGCGGGTTAGATAGAGAATACTCCAGCATTCAAGGATTAGTTCAAAATTTAGATTGGAAACGGAGCGACATTTCTAGCTGAAAGCTTGATTGATTTGAACCAAAGTATTCATGAAGCTTTTGATCGCGAATTTACACTTAAGCATTTTGGATTTATTTTCAACACGGACAAAGCTCGAAAAATTCTCCTAAGCTTGAAAATGCAATTTCTGGTTAAATCTTAGGAGCAGATTCTAAATTTTGATTGCTTTGCACAACGTTTTACAAGAAAAAGATGCAGATTTCGAAAATTTAAGCATTTTAATCAGCACATACATCTATTTGATTTATTAGCATTTCAGATAATCAAGAGAGACAAAGCGTACCTACCTGATGAAAATGGATGGCGAGGAATTGCCCGACTTGCTGCCTAAAGATGAATGGACGATTCTGCAAAGTTTTGAATCCCAACGGTTATCTCCTTAATTCAAATTTTCGCGGTTGCTGTTTGAAAGGAATTTATCATTTTTAAACGGTTTTACCTTGAGCAATTGGTAATCTAAACTTGAGTGTGAATGGTTTGCAGCGTTTTACCTTGAATGCAAAATGCGCGAAATTGGCTCTGTCTCCCTTCCAAAATCGGACGTGATCCTCCTTTATATGAAATTCGGCAGTATGGAGAGGGTTTTCAAATTTGAATGGCGTTTTATCTTCTCATTTTCGGACCTTCTGGCGAGGAATTGCCTGACTTGCGTCTATCTTCCAACTCACGACCTTGGGGATATGGAGGCCCTTCCAAAACTTAAACTTCATTTTATCTAACCCTAAGGGGCGAACTTTGGACTATTTAACGCTTCTTGCAAGTTATACAAACCTCAAAGCTATGGCGTCCTTTGCGATTTTCGCATCTTTGGCGAATTTCGGAGTTTTAAGCGTTTTTGTTTACTAAGGCGTTTTCGGACTATTAGCATGATTTTGCAAATTTCGAAGATTTCGTGATTTGAAAGACTTTGGAGCGTTTAGATGTTTTTGCGAACTGAAAGGTGATTTTCGGACCATTTAACACTTTTCGCAACTAAAAAAAAACTTCGGACCCTAAGAGTTGCCTCTATCGAAAAACGATATCCCAGCTCCATTTCGCAAATTTCAGAGTGTTTTAGATGTTTTCCAAATTTCGGACCATTTGGGGTCTTTTGCAAACTTTTCCAAATTTTTAAATTTCAGCCCCAGGGTCCGAAATTGGATGCCTTAAGTGAAATTCAGACCTCTGGGGGCTTTTCACAACTTTTTAAAATACTTCGGACCTTAACCACCCTTTTGCAAATTTCGGAGTGTTTTAGATGTTTTCCAAATTTCGGACCATTTGGGGTCTTTTGCAAACTTTTCCAAATTTTTAAATTTCAGCCCCAGGGTCCAAAATTAGATGCCTTAAGTGAAATTCAGACCTCTGGGGGCTTTTCACAACTTTTTAAAATACTTCGGACCTTAACCACCCTTTTGCAAATTCATACAAAATTTTGAATTTCGGCCCCAAGGTCCGAAATTGGATATTTTTAAGTGAAATTCGGACTATTTAGGGGTTTTTGCAATTTGAAGGTAAATTTCGAACCATTTGCCATTTTTGAGAAATTTCAAAGTTTTTGAAATTTAACCCCAGGGTCCGAAATTCGGCCCCCTGGGCGATTTTAGCAATCTTAAGTGAAATTTCGGACCTTGGGTCAGTTTTCGCCAGATTCTACAAATTTTGGATTTTGGATCAGTTTTTGCCAGATTCTACAAATTTCGCGGAGACAAACCTTATGCAATCCATCTCATTGCCCTCAGGCGAAAAATGACAATTTTGGGTCCTCGTGCAACCTTCAAACGCACTATTCTTGCTTGGCGGGCATCGCCATCCTCTATCATCTTGCGCCCATTCATGGCGATTTTTACAATTTCGGACAAACTTTTAGCGTTCGTGCCCAAGGGCTAGACTAGCCTGATGGATTCATCGGCTCTTTTCTTTGACATCATCACTTCATGGACCAGTCGCGAGCTCACTCGAAAGGACGCGAGACACTTTGCGCGAAACTCAACAGGGCGAGAACGAAAGGCTCAAAAAAAAACAGGAAGGGGGACCCTGTCGGCGACAGGGAGCGTGTGCAACGCACAACAATATCTTACCAAGTGTCTGTTCATAATCATTCCTTGGTGGATTGTAGTGATCATTTTTAGCTCCATCTCTTCTATTCCTTTGATTCATGTACTGATCAAAGGTCCACCGGTCCTTCAAATCAGCAGGTAATGCAGTATACTCTTTGTACGCTTGCCTTGCTTCATCTCCAAATCTGTTAGCAGCAACTACAGGAGGGTTCTCCCTTGGTGTGAAAGTGGGGAAAAGTGGTCTAGAGGCTGATCCCCTCGTAGTAGTCCTTTGGGCAGACATATCTCCTTCAACATTTCTGATGTTTTCATTGCTCCCGCTGTGTTCAGCTTCATTTCTTTGGTAATTGGTGTCATTGTTGGACTGCTCCATTTGCCCAACAATCTTGACATCATGTCCAACATGATGTCAAACTTTCTCTCTATCCGAGCATCTTTGTCATCTTCCGCCATTTTTGCAGCGTCTCTTTCCCTCAATGCTGCTGATAATGTGTCTACGTTAGGTACCTGTGGGTTTTGGTACTGCTGTCTCCGTTGTTCCCTGTTATAGTACCTTACTTCCCTTGCACTCATTCACCAATTTTGATCACAAGATGGCAGGATGAAAGCTCTGATACCACTATGTCCCTGGCTAAGTTCTGATTTAAAATCTTAATATTTTTCACTTACACAATTCATTGAACACTTGGCTGTCATAGTTTAATCTGCTGTCCTTAGTTTTCGGTAGATATCAGGGATGTCTAATACTGATTCTTCATGTAATGACATTCACCATGGAAAGATAATATCATAGAAATGTTTGGACAACAATCACAAGTAATTAAGGAGCAAATAGAACTTGTAATCAGACATATATCATTGCTGTCATTCTGTCAAATGGTTGGCATACAACCTCAGAATCCACTAATATAAGATGCAGCCCTATATGGTTGGACCCCTTATTCATTAACTTACTTCAAGACTTATTACAAGCTCTAATACAATGACTGATAATGTAGCCTAATTCTCAGACTATGTCTGAGGACAAACACCATACAATACTGAAAATACAATGGAAGAGATATCTTGGATCCTATTATGATTGCGCCCACGGAAGCGATGAAGAATGCAAGCAAGTCGATCGGATTCACTGCTAGATGAAGGCGCTTCACTGAAATGTAAGCCTCAATGCTCCATCATGATGATAGCATCCAAACTGAGGGTTTCATAAGCTTAGGTCCGTTTTCTGGTCCACATTGAATTTTGTTTGCCTCACAGGGTAAACAGAAAGAGTACAGAAGTAATGCAGAAATGAACAATGCAAGTACAAGATGAATACGAGAATAAGATTTTCATTAATGACTCAGAATGCATCCGATGTTCATAGTATTATCTGTCGTAAAACATCATCTCCCTTCAATACCTGCAGGTAGTACAATATATAACAGCCGAAGGGGTGCGACACAGCCGTCGCAACTCCAACTACCTACCCGTCGGCTAACTAACTACTAACAAATAACATTACTCCCAAAACATACATATTTCCCGACAACATCATCCCCCCAAAAAAAGAAGTCGTCTCCGACGACTAACAACAAAATGGGAGACAATGCAACCCATACAAATTATACATCCAACACAAAACTAAGGAGGGGGCTGAGGAAGCGTCCCTGAAGTAGAAGGTTGAGATGTCGGTGGCTGGGCCGCCAAGCAGGCGCGGAGCTCATAAACCTGCTAAGTACATGCAGTCACATCACGCTCCGCCACCAACACTTTCTCCAAAGCCGTCTTCACCATATGTGCGGCTTCCAGCAACTCCTCTTTCGTATCTGCTGTCTCTGTCATACAGACCAATCAATCTTGCAACAGGCTCCTCTCGGCAGTGACTACATCCAACTCCTGCTGCACAAGGCTCCTCACACTCTGCTCCGCCGAAAGGCGAGTCTCCACCTTAGCCTTCTCTGCTCGGGCCATCTCAAGTTGTGCCAACAATTGTGCCCTCTCTGCTGCCCACGAGACCTGTTGACTGGCCACATCCCTCTCCAACTCGACTCGAGCAGCCTCGTGAACCGCAGACTCATGCTGCGTATGCCTTAATGCATTGTAGGCGTCTCGGTAGACCTGCTCAATCTCTTGAATGACGACTATCACCCGACTCTCCACAATGGGCTCACGCACAATCCAAGCCTGTAGCATCTCATCCAACTGAGTAGTCGGCCATCCCCGAGACTCAAAGCATGTAGCAAAAGCTACGGGGCAGCCCACCCACATAAACTCTAGGACCCTCTGTAACTCCACCACAACCTGCTGTAACGCTCGCATCTGGGCCATGGCCACCACTCGCCTACCCCTCGTCACCATGTCAACTAAATAGGCCTCAATGTCCTCCCCCTCCTGCTCTGAAGGCTGTGACCGTGATGGAAGTGGCATCTGTGTAAGAGCGCCAAGGGGTAACTCAGAAGTCTCTGTCGGAACCGATACTACCGCATCCTGCTGGTATGAAGGTACCTCCCCCGCCACTAGAGGTGTAGCATCCCCCTGCTCCTGGATGGCAGAGACGACCTCTCCTGCCTCGTTCCCAACTGTTGGTACATGTGCCTCGGCAGATGAATCGTCCAAGTCTACTACCTCAGTTGGAGTCTCTCGACAAGGTGAGAATACAGCAGCTCCCACAGGTGGTACCACTGTCATCTGAAATCGCTGAGTCGGCCAGCTCTCCATAGCCACTACCGACAGGTCTGTACTAGGGATCCCCGGGACTCTCTGCATCTCTACGACCGGAGTGTGTGTCGCCATAGCCATGGGCTCCTCCAACAAGGAGGCAGGAACGGTCACCACTGCCTCAGGGCCAACAACATCCAACCGCACCTGAGGCTCCATATCAACCACCTCCCTCAGTCCCTGCTCCTCATCTACCACTACTCAATGCGGCGACCCATCTGTACACGACTCCACCATGTCTTCAATAAGTGCCTCCGTGGCCGAGGCCAGTCCGGAAGGTGGTGCTCGACCCTGCGGAGGTGATGCTACCTGCTGCTGGATGGGGCCAAGTGCAACTGGCGTGCGGCTCTGCCCAAATGCCGGAATAGAGGTGTCTCCCACTCCAGATGACATCACAGGTGTGCCCATCGGTAGCAAGGGTGGGGCAAAAAGGACCCTCTCCTCCGTCACCCTGCTGCTATCATCCTCCGCCTCCGAAGCCTTTGTACTACTGGAAGTCTCCCTCCCACTATCAAGTTCCCCTGAGGCCGTATCTACAATCCGTTTTCGCTTCGCGGAAGAGTGCCCAATGTCAAGGTGTCTCCAATACATGATAGGAGGCTCACCTAATGCCAACGGTCCCTACGGGTGTACCTCCAACTCTGCCTCCGGCACTGCTTCCCGCATGGCCTCCAAGAATAGTCCTATGGCATAATGGGGCATATAAAACGTGCGATGCTGCATCGTCAAGAACTCACACATTCTCTCTGCTAGCAACGCAGCCCAATCGTACACAATGTCGTTCATAAGCCCGTTCATGAGCATAATCTGAGGGAGGGCGATGTTCGACGCCCTAACAGATCCCGTCAACCTTCTCTTAATGACATCCATTATGCACCACCAGTGGCCCTCTGCAACAAAGGTCTTGCGTATTCCTCATCCCTTCGTGGCATTAGCCACGCTGTCCAGCTCCATTGTCGTCAAGTTTCTGGATACTAATTTAATCCAATATTCTTTCTCCTCACGCTTCATCTTCTTAGCCTTCAACTCGATTTTCCTGCCATGTCTGCCTGGGATGTCGAACACTCTGGTAAAGTCCACAGCTTTGAAGGATATGGTGACATCCCTCCCGAGATACTCAAAAGTACTCGTCCATGTGTATCTGTCAAAGGTGTCCACCATGAACCGTAGGGCATCCTCATACTCTCGGATAGGAAACACGGGCATTCGGATAGCCCACTCCACTACTGCCTTATGAAGGTTCTGCTTCACCAAATCATCGTCGGGTGTGTCCTGCCACCATTTTCGGCATTCAGACCCGTTCAGTCCCTCAAAGGTGATATTTTGAGGAGTCAATGTATTTTTTCCACTTGCCGCAGGTTGTGGTGTTTTTTGCTTTTTCTTCTGACTTGCGCTGGCATCCATTGTGCTGCCTGCAACACACACACCTGACGACAGGACCCTGGTATTTTTATTCATCTGGCTGCCACTAGAGGAAGCCTGCAACTGCTTTTTCCAACTCCGTTTCCCAGCCGACTCCATTAATTTCTCGTGTAACTGATTTCTGGTTATAGTCGTACGGTCGTGAAACACCTGCATAACCACCTTAACTACCTCCTGGATGGCTGTGTATGCTTTGCGTGTGCCTACCCTGTGCTTGCGTGGGTGTTGCGTTGTTGGGCGGATTGCGAGTGGGGTGGGCTGGGCTGGGGCTGCGTTTTTATGCGGGCTGCCTTTATGTCTTGTGGCGGCGCCTTTATGCCTTGCGGCGGCGGTATCCACCGCACGGTGGTTCCACCGTCAGTGTTGCCACCGCACGGTAGTTTCACCGTCGATGGTCCCACCGTTCGGTGTTGCCACTGCAGGTGGTCCCACCGTACGGTGATTCCGCCGTGGTTTTCTTTTCTTTTTTCTTTTTTTTTCTTTTTTTTCGTATGGTCCATTGTCGTACGGATTTTTTAATTTTTTTTTAATTTTCAAACACCCTGATTGGAGGGTCCAGGTTCCCTCCGTTCGTGGTAAACCTTCAATTTGGAGCTGTTCACGGCTTTGGTCACTTCGCGGCCGTCCAATGTCCACAGTTGAACCGATCCATTTGTTGCAACTTCACGAACTTTGTAAGGTCCTAGCCACCTCACTTTAAATTTTCCAAGTTTAATTTCATTTCGCCCATTATATTTCAACACGAGTTGTCCTGGGGTGAACTTCATTCACTTTAGATGCTTATCGTGCCACAACTTCCTCCTTTGCTGCGTTGTCTCGGTTGCCCATTGAGCCATCATCCGCTTCTCATCAAGTTTATTCAGAGCATAAAGTCGCTTCCTCAAGCTCTCCATATCGCCGAGTCTATTTTCTATTGCAATACGAAGACTCGGTACCATGAATTCGGCAGGCACCACTACTTCCTGCCCATACATAAGTTGGAAGGGCGTTTGTCCTGTAGTCACTTTGTACGTCGTGCGTTAAGCCCACAACACGAAGGGTAACTTCTCTTCCCAATCTTCCCCTTCGACCCCGCACGACTTATAAATGACTCCTACAAGGATCTTGTTCGTGGCCTCTGCCTGCCCGTTGGCTTGAGGGTAGTAAGGACTCGACAGAGAATGGAAGATCTTAAATTTTGTCGTGAGCAACTTAATAACATGGTTGACAAAATGGCCACCTCGGTCACTCATCAGTTGCATGGGGATACCATAATGAGTAATGATTTGCTCATAAATAAATCTGGCTGTACTCACCGCCAAGTTATCGAGTAGGGCCCGTGCTTCCACCCACTTAGTGAAATATTCCGTGGCTACCACGATGTATCTGCACCGCCTAGCACGACTGACTTTGAGTGGTCCGACAAAGTCCAACCCCCATCGTTCAAATAATTCCTGTGCGTGCGAGAGGTTGAGCGACATAAAGTCCCGCTTCAATGGTTTCCCAGCCCTTTGGTACATGTCGCAACCAACAACCCATTCGCAGGCATCATTATATAGCGTGGGCCACCACAAGCCCGCGAGTAGCACCTTCCGTGCAGTAGTGTCCGGTCCCATGTGTCCCCCTGCCGGCCCTTCGTGCGCCTCTCAGAGAACTCCTGGCACCTCCTCCTCCATCACACATCTTCTGAGTATTTGATCCGGTCCCATCTTATATAACAGTCCATTGATCAGTTGGAATGTTCGACTTCGTAAAACCAGTTTCCTTCGTTCTCCTGGTAGCATGCCTGGCGAGAAGACTGAAGTAGAAAGATACTCCCTGATGATCGTGTACCATGGTGGCAATGCAGCAATGTGGAATAAGTGGGCATCTAGAAAATCATCGTTCACCCCTTCCAGTGGTTCTCCTGACTCTATGCGTGATAATTGGTCCACTATCACATGGTTTTTCCCAGGCCACACGATAATGGTGAACGTAAACTCTTGCAACAAGAGTAGCCATCGACTAATCCTTCCCTGAATTATCGGCTTGTTGACCAAGTACATGAGGGCTTGATGGTCTACGTAGAATGTGAACGGTGTCGCCAACAGTTAGTGTCTGAATTTTTGCACCGCATAGATCATCCCCAATGCCTCCCGTTCTGTTGTGCTGTAATTTTTCTCCGCTTTGGATAACAATCTACTGGCAAAATAGACGGGATGATCCAACCCGTGATCTCCCACTTGGACCAGTGTGGCACCGATCGCAAAGTTTGAAGCGTCCACATGGACATGGAACTCCCTGTCCCAGTTGGGGTAAGCGAGGATGGGGGCAGCTACCAACCTCGTCTTCAATTCCTCAAATGCTTCACTCTCCGGGGTCCCCCAAGTGTACGTCTCACCCTTGCGAGTAAGCTTGTCCAAGGGGTGGGATATTTGTGCAAAGTTTTTTATGAACCTCCTATAGTAGCCGATATGGCCTACGAAGGACTTTACCCCGGTGACATCCATAGGAGGCTCCATCCTTACGATCACCCGTATTTTGTCTGGGTTCGTCTTCAGACCTGCTTTGCATACAATGTGCCCAAGCAATTTGCCTTGTGGCACTATCGACATTTTTTTGGATTAAGGGCCAGCCTTGCCCTTCGGCATCTCTCCATGCACTCTCTGAGGGCTACCAAATGCGTATCTTGCCCGCTATAGATGGACCAGTCGTCGAGAAAGGCTTTAAAATTCCCTACCGACATCTTGTCAAATATGTGTAGTATAATTCACTGGAATGTTGCAGGTGCATTGCATAGGCCGAATGGCATCCGGTTGTATGCATAGACACCAGCTTCGACCACAAAGGTGGTCTTCAGTTTATCTTCCTCGGCGATTGAGATCTGGTTATATCCGGAGAATCCATCCATAAACGAGTACATCTCATGGCCGGCCACCTCCTCCAATATACTGTCCGTAAACGGAATTGGGAAGGGTTCTTTAATCGTAACTGCATTGAGACACCAAAAGTCCACACAAATCCTTATTTGGTTAGCCTCCTTCTTTAATGAAATGACTATGGGCGACACCAATTCACTTGTCTGTACTTTGAAAATGATACCGGCCTCCAGCATTTTTTCTATCTCTTCGTTCACCCGTGCTGCATAGTTGCGGTTCATCCGGTACGGTCTTTTTCGTACAGGCTGGGCTCCGAGTACCAACGAGATGCGGTGCACGCACAGTTCGGGAGGTACCCCCTTCAGGTCTTTATACGTCCATACGAAGACGTCTTTAAACTCCAGAAATATTTTGAAGGCCACTGCCTTCAGCACGGGATCCCAGTCATCCCCGACTAATATATTCCGTGGGTCCTCCTCCTTTCCCAAGTTTGTTGCCTTCAGCTTGGACTCTTCAAATTGAATTGGCTTGTCTTTCTCGAACTGATGTGCGAGTGCCTCGTCCACTCGAGCTTCCCCCTCCTTATATTCTCTATATTCCGGAGGGAAGACCTCCAGATTGGCAGGCTCCTCTATCTGCAACATGTTGCATTGAAAAAGTTCGTAGTCCTCCATTTGCCAATGGAAGAGCCCATTGAGTGAGCACACCTCGTCTTCAGAACATCCCTCCAATTCGAGTACCCCTTCACTGGTTGGCTCCATCGCATTCTTGCCTTTGCTTTCGTCGAGACCCCATTCCCATTTATTAGAGTCCTCTGAGTCCGAGTTGGAAGAGGCGAGCTCTTCACCAACATCTTGGGTCCGTAGGTCAATGATATATTTCCGCCCTCCCTTCTCCATGGATAGTCTATTTTTCTTCCAGTTATGGTTCACCCTCGCGGTGATCAACCACACTCTCCCGAGGATGGCGTCATAGCCTTTCTTTTTCAAGGGAATAACTACAAAATCTAACAGGAAGGGTTGCGTACCAATTGTCACTTGCTAGGCTATCAATATGCCGAGTGGCTTGATGTCGTGTTGGTCGGCTCCCACCAGATTGAATGTGGATGGCCACGGGGTGGGTTTCCCCAGCCTCTTCCATGTCTCTTCTGGTAGTACATTCACCCCAGCACCCTCGTCCACAATGGTGTCCTTCAGAATGGTCCCAAGGATGCCCATTTCTACCACAGCTGGGTGTCTACCACTGTTCAATGCTAGTAACATCGGGTCAGTCGAAGGGCTGACGGGAACCTCCTCCTGCGGTGCACTCGAAGGTGCGTGTGCGGTGCTTAGCACATTGCTGAGGATGGCAGTCCTCAAATGTGGCATGGAGTTTAGAAGGTCTTTTACCTTTATCGGCACCTCCATCTACAAGACTTGCCCAATGATATTCTTTTCCGCTTTCAAGTGGGTTGAGCGACTCATCATCTCCGTGTTCTTTTGTCCTTCTGCCACCATCTCTCGTTCAATGTCGGCCTTCGCCTCCCGCAGTCTCTCCTTCTCTGTGCGGGGGTCGGGATACGTTGCCTTCTTCGCCTGCGCACGAGCGATCGCCAATACTTCTTTGCCTTCGCCCGTCTTCTCGATATTGAGCAAATTCACCCCCGGCTTAGGACACTTTGTGTCATCGTGATCACCGGGGCCACACCATCTACACAAGCTCTGGGGGGTTTCAGTATTCTGGCACTCCCGAGCGAAGTGCCCCCATTGGTTGCAGGCCCGACATTGAATTATTGGTCGCCCCTTAGCATCATACTGCATTCTGCTCCGATTGTTGTTGTTGTTGTTGCCTCTCCCTCCTCTTCGGTTACCTCTATAACCACCGGATGATGCAGTGGCGTCGGCTTGCAGCTAGGTAGAGCCCGCTGCTACGGACAATGAGGGTTGCTCCTGCACGAAGAATACTTGGTTCCCTTTTGTTTTCATGTTGTAGGGACACTCTTTGACGGCATGTCCCAACATTTGGCAAATTTTGCAGAATGCCTTCTTCGGGCAGGTGCCTTTTGTGTGACCTCCTTCCTTAAATTCCGTGCACCACACGTCTTCATTTTTACTCGTGCTTCCTTTCATGTTATTAAATTCCTTCAACATACGGTGCATATCCTTTTGAAGAGCTTGCACCTTCTTACTTGATGATTCATCACTACTGCTTTCTCCCGAGGACTCCTCGTCTGCAGAGGACTTGTCCTTTTTCTTCCACGATGTTTTGCCTTCACTTTCCAAATCCATCGCACGGTTGTATGCGTCATCGTATGAGGTGGGTAGTACAATTTTCATCTTTCTCCGCAGGGATGACCGCAACCCTTCCACGAACCATCTCTTCTTTAGTCCGTCAGCCGACTGGTTCTCCATCTTCCCCAGTAACTCCTTTAACCATCTGTTGTATGTTCACACTGTCTCCTGCTTTCCCTGCTTTGTGCTTAATATCTCCACCACGATCTCATTATCATCTCGAAGGAGTTGAAACTCCATCTCGAAAGCTTTCTGTAGTTCGTCCCATGTTCCCACCTTTACTTTATCCACATCAAAGTACCAATCAATGGCTACCCCTCTCAGGGTGGCAGGGAACTGCACCACCCAATCTGCTTTGTCAACCACCCCGTTGGCTGACCATATTGTCTCACACGTACGGCAGTGCCATACGAGGTCATCTTTGCCATCTCCGTTGAATTTGGGCAACTTTTGTTTGCCCACCATCGCGCTTCTTACCTTCGGCGCACCTTGCCCTCCGGAACCTCCAAGGTTCGTACCTCCCGAGATTGGCCCTCCAGGTCCACTACTGTCGCCTTGCCCTTCGGAACCTCCAAGGTTCGTACCTCCCGAGATCGGCCCTCCAGGTCCACTACCGCCAGGTACTCCGGAAACTGGTCCGCTAGGTCCCACCAGACTGCCTTGACTACCAGGGATGGCTGAGCCCGACCCAAACAGATTGCTTCTGCTACCGTGCCCCTGTGTCCTCCCGACACCTTCGGCTGCACCAGTATCGCCTACTTCTCTGGTCTCGGTTTCAGTCTCCTCCTCCTTCCAAGTCTCGTCCTCTCGTCTGAATGGTGTGTACGGTTCTACCGTACTTCCGTCACCAATTTCTTCCGACGCGAGGGAAAGGTCCCCCAGTTGCTTCCGTGTGGTTTCAATTAAATTCGAGACTTGGCCCTCGCCATTTTTGTTGTTCCTTCCGCTCAGTTCCTCTGCGATTCCCTTTAACCGTCTCCTACATTCGGCCTGTTGTTCGACAATCAATGCTCGTTGGGCTGCTTCAACCGCTTCCACATATTCCTTTTTACTTTTGTCCTTATTTAATAGATTGGGCATCAATTCTAATTCCGCCTCATGAAAAATATCACATTTAAAACAAGAACACCTTCTTATTAATTCATTCTCTTGTATACAATGTATGTTAACATAATTCCTATGACCATGACAGTGTTCTTCTTTATTTCTCCATTCGCAATTCAGGGATTGTTTGTCCTTTGTCGGGTTTCATCACGCTCCTCTTCTTCTAGTCGACACCTCTCCTCGTATTGCCGCAAGATCCGTTGACGGCGGTTTTCGCAATAGGTTTCCTCTCGGCGGTTCTGGAGAGCAAGAAATGCTTGAGCCAACAAATTGGGAAAGTTGGTCATCAACTGGTTCACTGCGGGGCTCACTGAAGCACTTTCGGGCACGTCTTCTTACGTGGCTTCCCTGCGTACGTGGGTTTCAATTGCTATATGAAGGATGCACCGGAAGTCCACCGTTAGTGTTCTCTCTCCGTCGAACAATTCTTCCGGCTCTTCTCCCTCAAGGGTGCTTGTCCCTTCATCCAAGGGTTGGCCCATTATCGTCGTGCCATACGGGTTACTCCCATTCCCAAGTTTGAAGTCGGCAACGGCGCCAAATGTTTGCCTCACAGGGTAAACAGAAAGAGTACAGAAGTAATGCAGAAATGAACAATGCAAGTACAAGATGAATACAAGAATAAGCTTTCCATTAATGACTCAGAATGCATCCAATGTTCATAGTATTATCTGTCATAAAACATCACATCCCTTCAATACCCGCAGGTAGTACAATATATAACAGCCGAAGGGGTGCAACACAGTCGTTGTGACTCCAACTACCTACCCGTCGGCTAATTAACTACTAACAAATAACATTACTCCCAAAACATACATATTTCCCAACAACAAATTTGTCTCCAAACTATTACCAAAGCACATACTAAATGTCCCAAAGGGATCGCCTTGCTTCCACGGTGATGTCGCTGTCCTCCAAGATGTAAATCGATGCTCAAAGGTGGTGTAGGAATCAAAACTGTGGGAAAGGTGAAATCTGCACCAACTGATAAATGTCTGCATCTCAACTCGATTCACCTCCAAATATATCAAAATAACATCGCCTTTTTCCTTAGACAATATCGCTACCCTCAAATATATGTAAGCTTGTATTAACCATGACCCAAGAATAAAATCGTGGCAGCAAGTAGGTCTGAAGCAAACTCCTCAAGACTGATATAATAACTCCATAAGCTCGATGTGAAGAACTGAGTGCTCCTCACTCACAAAGCAACCCTTCAGAGGATCTTTCACCTCCTTAGTTATGCGGATCGAAAGGAGGTATCGTTCCCAAGGACCAATTCTGCAGACAACCCTTTGGCTCCACAACTCAATTCAAGAGATAAGAAACAACTGATGCCCAACATGTCTTTCCTCTCTTCCATTTATCCATTACATAATACGTCACAATCACCTTCTAGAAGATAAGGTTAGGTACACTTTATATTATTTAATTAAACATGTTATTTTAATGTACCTTAAATTTAATTTTTAAATAAAATAACACGTCTCCTGATACGTGTTATCTCCTTATAACATAATAACAAATAATAAAGAGATGTGAAGTCACCAATCACCGCCATGTTGACCCCCTAAACATCTCCTTGGCCTACAAGGGTCAAATATAGGCCAACCTCGACACAACTGCATGTGCTAAGGAGAAGGGGACATTACAGGAAAGGTTCATAAAGCCCCCTACAAGGCTACACTAACCCTGGTTCGGTCCCCCAACCACTCTGCTGACCTACGAGATCCCCTGATTATGGGCCAACCTCTTTTGTAGTCTAAACTACCTAAGGAAGGGACATTATAGTATAATCATTAATCATTTATTGAATAATTAATCGATAGATTAGTGAATCGTTGGTTGTTACTTCATGATTAATATAATCATCTATGGCAAGGCACTTTCTTGATCACGTCTAATTAATCCTTATTCCACATCGATAATGAATGTTGCTTCTGCATAATGATGATATCGATTTGGATTGCCTTAATACATGATCGATGCATATAGGAGTTCTCCTTGCTTAGTGGAATCATGAATATCCTCTATGATGTGTATGTGTTTGAATCTATGAGTATTGCTAGATCAATATCCTCTACGATGTGTATGTGTTTGAACCTATGAGTATTGCTAGATCAATGTCAGCTCTTCAGTACGTATCATACTTCCTTTATGCTGTCTTGATGATGATTGATATGAGGTGCCATCTTATGGATATGCCGGATCATGGGTTTACTGTTTATTATGTTGATTACATTGGTTCCATGTAATTGATGATAAAGTCATGATCTACATGTTGATAAGATTGGTGACCACATGGTTGTCATACTTGACATCATGTGGGCTCAACATTCGGATCATATTTTGGTGTCATGCGAGATTCAGATATTATAGGCTTGAAATTGATGAAACCAAATATTTTGGGGAACAGCCTCATCGTCCAAAGTCTTCAATCCTTGAAAATATCAAATTTGCATGTCATCAATACGGTATTTTATTCTGTCCTTTATATTTGATGCTTGATAGGAAAATTGTGAAGTCTTATGAATAAGACGATTTTCCTCGATAGGGCAATTGGCTTTCTTGATGGAGAATATGCAAAACTATCAACTTCCTGATGTACAATTCGCCTATTTGTATTTGCTAATCTACTAGAAAGTGGTCAAGATCTGCCCCTCTTGTTATTACTAATTTGATCACATATATGTTTTTATTACTAATTTGTTATTAGGTATAGGATAGGGACATCACAGACCAGGCCCTGACTTTTGACCATTTTCTGCACAGTGAACTTACAGCTTCTACCTCCTTTTTTCTCTCACCAGATGCCTACAGTTAAAAGTAGTTTCAACATTCAGGCAATAGAAAAATCCATGCTTAAGCAACTATTCAGGCTCACAAGATTTGGTTCTGATACCATGTTAAATCAATCACACAAGCTATAAGCATTCCATTGTAGAGTGGCTGATTATATAAGCTCAAAGAATGGAACTACAATGCTAAAAATAAGGAATGACCTCATGAGAAAAAGACAATCTGCATGTATCAATGTGCTAAAATAGCACAATCAAAGCAATGCCAAACAAAGATAACAAACCTTTTTTGGCATCATACTAAAACCATTTGATTAATCTAATACCAAACACAAAATGCTTTGCTGTCTTATGTCAGGTCAATAGTGAACGCATTTGTTCCCAGTATAAATTGTCATGTTTAAATAAATGTTAAACAACAGGTATTGCACTACTTTTTCTGTAGTTAGAAAATGTCTTATGATATCTCAATTTCAAACACTGGTATTATTCTCTTCTTTATCGAAATGAGCACATTTACATTATCTTCCCTGATATGTGTGAAAGCTGTTTAGATATTGCTCGAGTGATCCCTAATATTTTTACAGTTATTGTTTTTCAGTATTATATAGGCAGAAGCTTCTTCTCTCAAACTAGGCACTGCTATTACAAAACCATATAGAAAGCAATGGATTTATGAAGTATCAAAACATTGATGACTTTTATTGGAAAGTACAGGTAAGAAAAAGTCTAAAGGTGGCCAGGCAACCAGCACACCAATTGAAGAAAATGAAAAAGATGTCAATAGGGTTCGAACAGTCACAGAGATTTATTCTGCTTATGGTCATCCCCAATTAAGGGTAAGTTAGCTTTTCTAAATTAGCACTTTTGCTGCAAATTACATTTACATAAGGGATCTCCATGTGTGGGCCTGTTAAATAAAACTCGCTTATGTTTATATATAGTCAAGAGGCACTGGCTTTTTCATGGATATGATTCTACTACAATGGACAAATTTCCAAATTTTCATGCAATCGGCAGAATAAGTAGAAATAATTGTTCAATAACCTATTGTACATAAAATGATTTGATTGTATCTTTGTAATTTGTCACATTTACATATCTAACTCCTATTCTAAAAATGTTAAATACCTAGAATAGATTGATTTTTAGGGCAAAAATAAATATTTAGACATGTTTGAGTAATTCTAGATTGGGTTAAACCAAAAAGCCAGATTGAGCATGGTAAAAGCTTGCTGAAGTAGCTGATAAAAAGGAAACAGGAATTTTGGTTTCTAAATGGAAACAAGCTTTAATATTTTTTTCTCAAAATGTATAAGTTAATCAATCTTTATGTGGTTAACATAATGGCATCACAGGGCAAACATCCACAGATTCACTTTTTCCCCTATTATTTAGTATTTTCACGGAGATATAAGATAAGGCTTTTCACAATATTCTTGATGAGCATTTCAGTTATTTCTGTACATATTTTTTTGGTTATTTTTATGTTCATTCTATCGTTTCTTTCTTTTGGTGGGTACCTAGGGGGTGAAAAGAAAACCCCGGAAATGTTTTACATTAAATGTGTATTATACTCCAGTGTGTTTTAATGTTAATTCTGCTTGTATATTGTAGCTTATGTCATCTGCGTTACATTCCATGTCTTATCTACCGTTGAGTCATCTCTGTAACTGCCACTTAAGGTTGCCCGTCTAGTAACATATTAATCTTTTTCAGTTTGAAAATCTGACAGAAAGTCAAGATAGGGCCTGCGTTTATTAGGATCACATTGATTTATTATGGGTAACATCCTAGTGTTTGAAAAACCAAGTGCCATATCACTCTTTGAACACCACAAATTTCGTTTTAGAATTAAA
The DNA here is from genome assembly GCF_030272615.1 of Cryptomeria japonica. NCBI lineage: Eukaryota > Viridiplantae > Streptophyta > Pinopsida > Cupressales > Cupressaceae > Cryptomeria > Cryptomeria japonica. The sequence continues at coordinate 267,143,076 of NC_081409.1, read as the reverse complement.
CGTCTTGCTTAATTGCTTATCTTTAAATATGATCATAAATAATTTGTAGCTTTGAGTAGCTGGCTATGCTAGATATTTAGAGCTTTAATATTTTCAATTCATAAGTGTCCTGGTGCGTGAACGCACATGAATCATGGAAATGCTTTGTTAATGCTTACATTTAATATGATTCATCTGAATGACGTCTGAAATTAAGCATGTCAAAGATGACTACCTTTAAGGGAGTATGAATATTAGTTGGAGTACCCGTAGGATCTAGGTATGCATTTTTGTAAGTAATTAAGTCTCCTGTCTGTGAAGAAAAATTTAAGTCACCAGAACTATACTAGATATTTAGAGCTTTAACCATTCTTTAACATCCGTAAGGGTCCTGGTGAGTCAATGCACATGAATCATGGAACCAATTTGTTAATTCTTATATTTAATATGCTTCTTCTGAATGAAAAAAGAATGTCTGAAACTAAGCCATGTAAAGGATGACAACCTTGAAGGGAGCGTGAATATTAGATGGAGTACACCTAGGATCTAGGCATGCATCTTTGCAAGTAATTAAGTCTCCCATCTGTGAAGAACAATTTGAATCACGGAACTATTTTGGACAGCTAGGAACCAGTGATAATTTTGTTATTTGGAGACAGACTGCACCTATTATCCTCTGAATTCAGATGCCCCTACATTACTCTGATATAGTTTTTTGACGCCATCTCCAATAGTGCTACACTATCTAAATATGAGAATAATTCAAACTAACAAACAAACTAGCAAACTTAATATTAAGATATTTTCATCAAGCCAAAGGCCAGTAAAAAAATAAGGCCTGCAAGGAAACTTTAGTACTTGTCCTACAGTCACTAAGTGCAGTCATTAAATCATCATAAATGTAATATCATCGTATATTTATTGGAAGCATTGTTGCAATCACGATAATGATTTTCAGTTTTTGGTTTTCAAATTTGACAGTCAGAAGATGACATTATACACAACTTGTTTGCTTTCAAGTATTTAATATAAAATTGTCTACCTTTTCATTTAAATGATACTAATCATGTCATTGAAGTGCTGCTTTTCTTTTCTTGTGCCAGTCTACAAAATTATATTTTTCCTCCTTTTATAAGCCATGAGGAATTGATATGCCTGCAGAAACGTTGTTAATAATAGAAGAGTGAATTTGATCTCAAATATTATCTATATTGTTAGTTAAAGATAGGAAAAAAAAAATAAGCAACCCCTGATATTTTGAGTGACATCCTAATTTTTGTACATTCTTTGATACTTGGTTTCCAGGAACCATCTATCCATGAAAAGACAAAGGAGAAGCTTCTAGAAAACCAGATGAAGTTGAAGGTATTTATTTTCCAAATATCATATATAACTCGTGTAACTGTTCTTTGGATTGACATTACAATATACACAATTGATTAAGGACAACTTTTACTATATCATATGCAGGGTATTAATCAACATGCAACTGAGTTGGGAGAAGGCGCCCAAAATTTTCAATCTTTGGCAGAGGATATATTGAAGCAAGTGAAAGCAAAGAAATGATGACAATATTTGAAAATAAAATCTCATAAAATTGCAAATATTTAGTATTGTACTCAAGAATTAAATAGATGAGATCCTAGTGTAATTACAAACATTTACCTTGGAACTGTAAGAGTTGATACAACAAAACAGATTAGATCCTAATGTAATTACAAATATTTATCGTGTAATTATGAGAAATGAGACTTCGATTTGTTGAACCTTCTATCTTATACACAAAGGCCAGTCCAAGGAAACTTCCATTTTGATATCCACCTTGGATTGTCATCATAAATTGTAATATTGTAGCATTGCAATTGCATGAAACAAAAAAAAGTAATAAAGGGGTCATGGGGCAGGAGGGACATCCACCTTGCATCCCCAAGACATCTGATGACAACACATGGAATACATATCCACACAAACTCCTCTTGAAAAGGTCCAAAAATGGATGTATGAGATTTATAAAATGTCTAAGCAAAAGGAAAAAGTAAATATGAGAAATATTTTTAAAAAACACCCTGGTGAGGAGCCAACGACGGTGCTACCGTAATTGATGTATTCTAAAAAAAAATGTTCAATCCTCATATAAAGAAAATAAAAATGATATAGCGGTCTTTATTAAAGAAATATGCATATAGTAGCCCTCAATTATTTTATAAATTAAATAAATGCATACTTCCATTAATTAAATTAGTATAAATTTATTTAAATTGGTATACAGTGGCCTTATTTTGCAAGTGTAGTGCCAATTCATTTTTGTTTTTACAATGAACAATTTGTAACAAAAAAAAAAAAAAAAAATCATTCACAAAATGATAGAATTTTCATATTTAATTAAAACAAAAGAAAACTAAATGACATTGTTAAAGAGAATATTGATAGTGTCCATTAGGATTTTTGTTAAGCCAATAATCATTAGTACAAACTTAAAAATAATGAAGAAGAAAATAAAATGAAATAATTTACAAAATATAAAAAAGATCAACACATTATGTTATTAGACAATATATATAGAGTGTAAATCTTTTTGATTAAAACGTGCTATAAACATCATTTATCATAAAAAATAAATCTTAATCAATATCTAAAACAATTGAAACATACCAAGAACCTTCTTTTCAATGCATCCCTTTCCCTTTTTATTCCTTACAATGGCCTCACAAAATTTAGCAGATCCTTTACAATGCACTTTGCATACCTCTCAATATGATACCTCTCAATATGTTCACAATGTATTATCATGTGTTCTAGGTAAATCTCAAATTTAGGTGATCCATTAAATTGTCAGCTCTTCATTTAGGATTGGTAACTTTCACCCAATAACTAATTTTATATAAGAATATGATTTTAAAATATAAACATAATAAATGTTAAAATATTTAATACTACATCAATGATAATTAAAATCTATAAATATTTAAATAAATAAACAGTCTATAATCTACATATGATATATTTGTCAAAAACAAGAATTAAATTCAATATTAAAAATATTAAATTTTAAATATAATTGTATTAAGTATAAAAAATATAAGAATTAAATATATTATATTAAATATAAAAAAATTATAATTTGTTGAATAATTTTAAGACTTGCTAATGGATTGTGTAAGATTTAAGTTTCTAGTTCAGCTCGGACCTATCAATTCGATTCCAATCTAGATATGGATCTTGGTTAGATTCACAAGAAGACCATTCAAGGTTTTGATAAGGCTCTATTGATTCATCTAAAACATCCAAGTGAACATAGGCCAAATTTGGCATCCAACAAAATTTGTGATGACAAACCTGTCACTTTTTGGTTTTTTCTTTTTTTCAATTTTGGCATTTGCCTTTGACTATATGCATAAAAATGTCCCTTAGCCCTAAAGCATGGATTCCAAGATATGTTAAAGACAAAAACAAGGTGATTTCCCTCATTGTAAATGGGGAACATAAATATATTTCATCTTTGTTGAACTTAAATCCTTGCTTGTCATTGCATAAATATTATTGAACACTAATTGATGAAGGTTCTAAAAGGGTCAATTTATTATTCCTATGCATGTGGAAGGAGATCATCGCAAAAGAGGTAAAAAAAAAAAAATTCCAACTTTTTTTAAACAAATGAATTCTGTTGTTTTGTTATGAAATTCATGTTATTTTCATTCTTCTTGAATCTATGGCATATGCTTAATTTTTTTAAATGAAGTAAGTTGTATATATATTTGTTTTGAATGTGTTTATTAAATTTATTGTTATTGGGATTTTTATTTTTGTCGGTCAACTCTGTTTTAAAACAAAACCAAATTCTCCCCTTTGAAAATATGTTGGCATGGTACAACAGCTTTTCAAGTGGTAGGGATTAAATTTGGATTTGCAATGGATATCGTATTAAGTATAAGAGATGATATAATCAAGTGAAAGCCTATTTGTGCCACATCCTTAGACTAGGCATCAAAGAGTGTCCAAGAAAAAATAATGTACCCATTTCACAAGAGTAAATCATTGCATATATTAATGAGCAAGAAAAAACAAGATCAAGCAATAAGCTATAAATTAAATCATATTTTTTCAAATAAATTTTTTTGAGGAATGGAGCCCCTTTCATTGCCATCTAATCTTGAATCTATAGAGAGCCACCAATTTTCAGCCACACTTAAAGAACATATGACTTTCATACATAAAAGATCAAAAACTATTAGAAATGACATTTCACAATGTCTCAAGATTGTCGATCATATCATGAAATGTTTCTATGCAAATGAATTGGCTTTCAAAGTTATTCACACACCATATTAGCAAATAATGGTGAAAACAATTAATGAAGCTCCAAAAAGGTACAAGGACCCAAGTTTTGAGAAAGTGCATAAAGAGGTGAAGTTTGTAGAGGATTTATTAATCCCATGACAAATTAGTCTGCAAAAAAATAATCATTGATCAATGTTATTGCCCAGTTCCCTAAAGTGAATGATTTTCAAAGCAATGCCTTGTTTAAGGTAGGTGAAGGATGGTATATTTATTAATTTTCATGTGGTCCTAGTCTTCAAATTCCCGAAGGCTCTACAATTCGTGGAAGATGGTCGCAGCTTTCTCACCATCTCCTCAGCAAGACACTAGTTGGCCTGACACTAGCAAGATTTTTTGTGTGCCTCTTGCGATCTCTTTAGTTTGCTAGCAGCCACCACAAGAAGAAAATGTTGAAGACAGTGCTCTCATTGGTTGGGAGCCCATTGATGACTCTGCCCCAAGGATGTTTAGGGGAAACTAGATGATAATGATCCTTCACCACCTTCAAGAGTGGTTTTAGCAACATAACTTAATGTTAAGTTTGGTCTATTTATTTTGATGTTTTCAGGGCTATACTTTTGTGGGTGTCTTTCTATTTTCCACTTCTTTTTTTGAATATTATAATATTTTATTTTTATTAAATGCAAAGTTAAATATTAAATATTTGTCAAAAAGATACGTGCAGCAATATAAATTATTTTAATATTTATGTTTTACTTTAGGAATTTTTTTATCTAAAAAAGTTTGTTTTCTTCTTCAATATATTTTTAGTTTTTATTTTAATTTTGAGATAGATTGTTGCAACCCATTTTGCCTCAACATGATTGTCTTGAGACGACTTGTGAAAGCTCGCGAGGCACTTTATAATATAATCATCAACCAAAATTGATCCATATGGAGGCAATCCAATTCTACAAGGGCAACAAATATTGAATAGACAATCCTAGATGACATTTAGTGGGATCATTTTGAATATATCTTAAATTTCATTGAGTCCATAATGAGTATATTTTGTTATACAAACGTGAATAATTCTTGTTTGGGAGAGATACATGATGGCATTGACTCAATGGTCAAAAATATAAAGACCATCATAAATAAGGAAGAACAAAAAATGTCAAATAGCTACACAAAATTATTGAAAAAATGACAAAACAAAATGGCCACCCCACTACGTCTTGTCTTTGCATAGAGTTTCAAATAGTGATGAAATCTTTTTTGTGTTAATATGGATTGCTTCACATGGACATGCTAAAATCAACCAAAAGTACAAGGCAACACTTTGTACTTTTCATTGATCTTAACATGTGAGATGTAGTTAGGATTGAGTTCATTGATTTTGTACACTCATAATGACTTTAGTATTGATACTCTTTATGACAAGTTTAAGGTCGATGCTCATAATTGGTGGTACTTCTTTGCCCAAGCAATCACACTTACAACCTCTTGGCTCAATATCTTTTCACAAATTTATTAAAAAAAAACTTTTATCTTTCAAATTTTTCAATGTATAATTCTTTCTCTTTGATTTTATCTTAATAGATTGTTACTTCATCTACATTTGAAAGGTACTGGAACACATATTACATCCACTCAGTAAAGTGCAATCAATTACACATACTTCAACTTCCCACATTGTTACACTTGATGTTGAGAATGAGCTAGCTAGTGAGCATAAGAGTGTTAGTGTTAGTGTTAGTGTTAGTGTTAGTGTTAGTGTCAATGCCAGCAACATTGTTTGAGGTTCTAATATACTAGTACCCACATCATCTAATATAGATGGTAATTATGATATTTTTGAAGACCTATATGACACCAATGCTTGATTAGTGATGTCACATTTTTTACATGACATTATTTTTTATTCTATTATATCATGACATTCAAGTTTGACTGATTAACATTGTAATTTATTTTTTAGTCGTTTTATTTATTTTATGATGCTATATGGTATTGTAAACTTAATTACAATTGCAAGCATTTAAATGTTTCTAATTTTTATATATTAAACCCCAAAAATCTTAACTAAACTAACAAGCACAAAACCCCAAAACAATACCAAGGCCAATAACATAGTGTAAAACTCATCAATATAGCTAAATTATACCTTCGTTGCATTTGCAAATAATTCCCAGCCCAATTCATGTAAGCCTTCAACACCTTGGAAAATAATGTGGTAATATTCATATATTGTAGGTCATATTACTTTAACCTTGTGAATGGACAAGTTAAATGACTTTTGTAAGCCACTTAATCAATTCTTTATGTATGTCATTTAAACCCAAAATGCAAATACAAAACTCAAATGAGTGGTTATAATACAAAAACAAATTTGATGCAGGGGCATTACTCCTTCACGGGTTTTTGTTTGTTGTTTCATTTTTCTAGTTGTTTTTTAGTTGCATTTTGGTCTTCTATTTGCTTTCTATCACAAGTTTCTGGAAGTCAGCCTTTGTTTTTTGTTCATGTCTTAACTGTAACAAGAAGTTTTCACTTTAGATTTCCAAGTCACGAATACCGATCGATAGTTGCACTTAGTTGGAGTCGATTACTCAGTTTTGGTAGTTGGTTACCAAAAGCCATGTTGGCAACCGTTGGCCAACCAACTTCTCATCTATTAGTAAGGCGACAGGGGGTGTACTAGGGGTTGGATTGATCGAGTTAGGAGAGAGCCAGTCGAAGTATAGATTAATGGAGCAGTTGCAGACTGACTGAATGTGAGTGACCAAAAGGTTTGTATCGGCCCATAAGGAGATCGGCCAAGCAACCTACTAGGAGTTTTGTGTTGTAGATGGGTGATGAACCGATTCCAATAAGAATCAAAAAACTTTATAATAAGTGATGACTCCAATAAGAATATAAGTATCTTTGTTTTATTGGTGCATATGATGGTTGCCTGAATAGGTAATATTGATTCTCAGGCATATTTGACATAGAGTGTTGGTGTAATTTCTTCTTTGCTATACATGAACTTCCTATCATTAATTTTGTGTCGTTGCATGTAAGTTTTCGTTGTTTCTTCTATTAAACTGGTGATCAGCAAGGCGTGCCATCATATTGGTATCAGAGCCTAAAGAGATTGGGCTTGAGTTGTGTAGACAAAATGCCTCCAAGGAATTCGAATGGGCAGAGGTAGAGCCTGAAGAAGAGGCAGAAGAGTTCCTAGTGACGGAATTCAAGAAATATTGCAGCATTTGATGGCCCGAATGGATGACTTGGAAAGGGCGCGAAGAAGGGGAACCCCTGAAGATGATGTAAGTGAGAATGGAGGAGAAGAACAAGAACATGAAGGGAATGACGAAGTACATGAAAAACTTGAATGGTTTGAGGAGAGATTGTTGAGGATGGTATTGATTGTGGGTTCTAAACCTAAGATAGAGGCTCCTACATATTCGAGAAGCCTCAATGTTGAAGATTTAATGACTGGATCAGTGATGTGGATAAGTACTTTGAATATGAGAGAATGACAGAGGAAAGGAGAGTTCAATTTGCATGCACAAGATTGAAAGGCCACGTTGCTATGTGGTGGGACTTTGTCAAATCGAAGAGAAGAAGGAAGAACAAAGAGAAGATTAGTTCGTGAGATCGGATAGTTGCTAAACTGAAGGCCAAGTTCCTTCTTGTAGACTATCAAGCAAACCTATTCAAAAGATTGCAGAATCTAAAGCAAAAGAACATGACAGTCAAAGACTATACTTAAGAATTTAATAAGTTGGTTATTTGGTCTAGTCATAGTGAGGAAGATATGGAGAATATAGCCCGATACATGAATGGCCTAAAGTATAGTTTGCAAAATGAATTAAGTATCATGTCCCCTAGGAGTCTTGAAGAGGCTTATCAACTTGCCTTAAAGGCAGAAGAGAAGTTGCAGTGAAAGAAAATTCAACAAGAGAAAAAGAGAGGAAGAGGGTTTAGAGGAAGGGGGCAACAATATGGGAGAGGACAACAACATCATCAAGGAGAAGAGGCTGGGAAGTAGTAGCAAGGCAGCCAACAATGATAGAGGAGGCTATCAAAATCAAGGTGAAAGAACCTATGGAAGAGGAGGTTCACAAGGAAGAGGAAGAGGATTTGCTAGAAAATAATTAAGTGCAACCAATTCAAGCACAAGAGTTGGGAATACTCAAAGCCTTCTCAAGGAGGGCATTCAAAGTTTGAGAGGAGCAATCAGTTTGTTCATGCGGATCAAGAGAGTGTGGGGTCTCCAGTGCACCACAACGATGAACCAGAATCAGGTGAGTATTTATTGCTCAAGAGGGTATTGTTGAAGCCACAAAAAGAAAATCAAGAACCAGTCCAAAGCAGAGCATTATTCATAACTAAATGTAAGTCCAAAGGTAAATGTCGTAGATTGATTATTGATGGTGGTAGTACAAATAACATTGTTGCAGTAGAGATGGTAGATAAATTAGACCTTAAAAGGATCAAGCATCTATTTCCTTATAAAGTATCATGGTTGCAAAAAGGTCATCAATTGTTGGTAAATGAGCAAGCTTATGTTGATTTTCAGATTGGTAGTTACAAAGATAATGTATTGTGTGATATTATGCCTATGGATGTGTGTCATGTATTACTTAGAAAACCATGGCAATTTGATAGGAAGGTGGTGCATAATGGAAGGGAGAATACATATACCATAGAAAAGGATGGAATCAAGCATACCTTGGTACCTATGAAGGAGCAAAAAGTGGACAACAACAACAATAGCAGTAGTAAGGTAATGTTGGTAGGTGGTAAGGAATTCATCCAAGAAATGAAGAAGGAAGAAGTAGGATTTGCTTTGGTTCTTAAACCTAGGCATGTATTTACCTCCATGAAACTTGTTGATTTGTCTCCCAAAGTGCAAGGTATTTTGAATGAACATTTGGATATTGTTGCATCTGATTTACCCAGTGAGTTGCCACCTATGCAAAGCATTAGCCACCATATGGATTTGATTCCAGGAGCTAGCCTTCCTAATAAGGCAGCCTACAAGTTGACACCTATGGAAAATGAAAAGACAAGGAAGAAAGTGGAAGACCTTTTAAAGAAGGGATTGATAAGACAAAGCCTAAGTCCTTGTGTTGTTCCTACAATACTTGTGCCAAAGAAAAGAAGGGAATGGCGTATGTGCACTTATTCAAGGTCTATTAATAAGATTACCATCAGGTATAGGTTTCTCATTCCTGGAATTGAATACTTATGGATTGTTTGAGTGGTTCTATGTATTTCTCCAAGATAGACTTGAAAAGTAGTTATCACCAAATAAGAATTAGACTGGGTGATGAATGGAAGACAACCTTTAAGACTAGTGATGGTTTGTATGAATGGTTGATTATGCCTTTTGGTCTATCCAATACACCCAACACTTTTATGAGACTAATGAATGAGGTTTTGAAACCATTCCTTGGTAAATTTGTGATTGTATATTTGAATGACATTTTAGTGTTTAGCGGGTCCAAAGAGGTGCATATAGAGCATTTGAGACAGGTTATGAAGAGGCTACATGAAGAGAAATTGCAGATTAATTTGAAAATGTGTTTATGTAGACCGAGCTGATCTAGTTGAGTTTTGTGGTGTCCAAGGAGGTACTAAAGATGGATAAGGAGAAGGTTTAGGCTATCCTTGATTGGCGCACACCCAGAAGTGTAATGGAGATAAGAAGTTTTCATGGTCTTTCTAGTTTTTATAGAAAGTTTATAAGAAATTTCAGTCGTGTAGTGGCACCTATTCTGGAGACAATTAAGGGGAATAATAGACCATTTGTTTGGACCAAGGAGGATGGAGAAAATTTCAGATTTTTTAAGAAGTGAGCAGCCCATTCTTGCTTTGCCTGATTTTGACAAGGTATTTCAAGTAAAATGTGATGCTAGTGGTTAGCAATTGGGGTAGTCCTAAGCCAAGAAGATAAACCGGATGTCTATTTCAGTGAGAAGCTTAATGATGCTAAAAGGAAATATTCTTCTTTTGATTTGGAGTTGTATGCTTTGGTTCAGTCCCTATAGAAATGGAGACATGGTTTGTTGCCTAAGGAGTTTGTAATGTATTTAGGTAACCATGCTTCACAGTTCATTAATAGCCAACAAAAGTTGAATCAAGGGCATGCTAAATGGGTTTAGTATCTTTAGAGTTTTAACTTTCTTCTAAAACATAAAAATGGGTGAATGAATAGAGTTGTTGATGCTTTGAGTAGAAAGAATATGTTGCTTTATGAAATACAAACTAACAATATGGGTTTTGAAAGTTTGAAAGAATTATATGCGGAGCAGTGATCCTATTGCCAGGAATAGAGAGCCATGGGTGAACTTTATGATACAAGGTTTGTTGTTTAAGGGAAATAAGTTATGCATTCCTAAAGGATCCATGAAAGACAATTTGTTGAAAAAAAAACATTACGGTAGTCTTGTTGGTCACTTTGGGCACGATAAGACTTATTTGCAATTAAGTACTCATTATTTTTGGCCTAGGATGCATGCAGATGTGCAAAAGTATGTAGAGAAGTGCAGAATTTGTCAACTTGCTAAGGGAAGAAGCCAAAATGTCTGGCTTTACCAGCCATTGTTGGTTCCAACCAGACCTTGGGATTCAGTAAGTATGGATTTTGTGTTGGGTTTGCCTCATACACAAAGGGGCAATGATTCAATCTTTGTGGTGGTATATGGATTTTCAAAAATGGTGCATTTCATACCATGTAAGAAGACTAGTGATGCCACTAACATTGTTAATTTGTTCTTTAAAGAAGTTGTAAGGTTACATGGAATTCCAAGGAGTATAATTTATAATAGGGATACAAAATTTGTGGGTCATTTTTGGAGGACCCTATGGAAGAAATTGGGCACAAGTCTAAATTTTAGTTTTGCACATCATCCACAAACGGATGATCAGACCAAGGTTGTCAATAGAAGCCTTGACAATTTGTTAGGGTGTCTCATTGGTAGTTCACCTGGAAGTTGGGATCTCATGTAGGCACAAGCAGAATTCGCATATAATGATTCACCAAATAAAAGTACAGGTTTCAATCCTTTCTATGTGGTGTATGGTATGCACCCAAGGGGTGTCTTTGAGCTTTGTGATCTTGCCAGTATGAAGAAGAGGAGTGCAAATGGGGAAAACTTTGCCCAAGCCATTCATGATATTCAAGAGAAGGTGAAACAAAACATAGAAGAAGCAGTTGTAATTTCAGGTTCGAGATCTTGTGTTGGCTCATCTTCGTAAGGAGAGGTTTCCCACAAGAACATACAATAAACTGAAAATGAAGAAAATTGGTCCATGCCCAATCCTTAGGAAATTTTCTATCAATGCTTATCAAGTTTCCTTGCCTACAAATCTTTGTATATCTCTCACTTTCAATGTAGCAAATCTATATCCATATAAGGTGGATGTAGAAGAGGATGGGATTGAGACAACAATTACATCTCTAGAGAATAAGCCTACAATAGTCTTTGCTCCACCACAAATAGAATGCATTCTATAGAAGATGTTGAAGAAGACCCATAAGCATGAGTATTTTCAGTATCTCGTCAAATGGAGCAATCATTCCGTTGAAGACGCTTCTTGGCTCAGAGGATGAGATCAATAAACTGGGTCATTCAATGGCAGATCTCATGAGCAGGAGCTCATGAATTCATTCCACCTGGGGAGTCTAATGCAAGGGCATTACTCCTTCATGGGCTTTTGTTTGTTGTTTCATTTTTCATGTTGGTTTTTAGTTGCATTTTGGTTTTCTGTCGCAAGTTTTTGGAAGTCAACCTTTGTTTTATGTCCATGTCTTAATTGTGACAGGAAGAAGTTTTTGCTTTAGATTTCCAAGTCTCGAAAACCGACCAACAGTTGCACTCAATTGAAGTCGGTTACTCAGTTTTAGTCGATTTCAAAAGCCATGTTGGCAACCGCCAACCAACTTCTCATCTATTAGTAAGGCGATGGCGGGTGTACTAAGGGTTGGATTGGTCGAGTTAGGAGAGAGCCAGTCGAAGTGCAGATTAATAGAGCAATTGCAAACCGACTAAATGTGAGTGACCAAAAGGTTTGTATCGATCGATAAGGAGATCGGCCAAGTAACCTGCTAGGAGTTTGTGTTGTAGATGGGTGATGAACCGATTCCAATAAGAATCGGAAAACTTTGCAATAAGTGATGACTCCAATAAGAATATGTCTCTTTTTTTTATTGGTGCATACAATGGTTGTCTGAACAAGTAATATTGATTCTCTAGCATATTTGACATAAGTGTTGGTGTAATTTCTTCTTGGCTATCCCTGAATTTCCTATCATTAATTCCTTACCATTGCCTGTAAGTTTTCGTTGTTTGTTTTATTAAACTAGTGATCAGCAAGGCGTGCCATCAAAATTTGTGAAAAGATTATTCCTAAAATGATTTTGAAGTAGAAAATAATTTTAAAAAGGGACAAATTGTTATCAATCTGCAATAGATTCTTAAAAAACTCCTCAAAATTTGTCAAGGGTTCTCACAAGACAAACCCTTAAACTAAATCTGAAACCTTGGCCACACCCTTGCACACATTAAACTAGGATCTAAACCCAAAACAAATCCTATGTAAACCATCAAGGTAACAAGGATGAACCAATAACTTAGATTATAAGACAACCATATAACAAGTGAGAAAACTCTTAGCACCATTATACCTAAAACCAATCTCCAATTATTATCATGGACTAAGGAAATACTATATTTGTTATATTTGTTAATATTAAAACCTTGAAATATTTAAAGGACCCCTAATATATATTGTATAACCAAACAATGGAACTCAACCTTTTTCTACTATTGGTTCTACCAAAGTTGTTCAGATCCTAAAACATATTGCTTCTTGTCATGCTCTTGTTAGAATTTTGTCAAAACACAACATTCATTTTTAGCACAAAATTATTAATATGGATCTTTCTATTTCTCAATTTTTCACAATCATTTATCATCCTATAATAAATGGGCTTATAGTGTATCTAGATGAGTATTTCCCAATTCTTTTACAAGCCTTTTTATCCTACAACAGATGGGGACGGCTATTCTCCATACAAAACAACACCTGATCAGAAACACAAAATCTACAAATCACAACAGATTTTTACGCAATTTCTGCTGGTTTGATCCTCTTAATCTGTCTTCTCAGTGCTATAAAAATGCAAAAAATCCGCTGAAAACAATTGTGTTATGTAAATTTGTGTTTTTTATCAAGTGCCATTTTGTATGGAGATAGCTGTCTCCACAACACATGGCCATAAAAAATGTCTAAATGGTGTCAATCAAGATGATGTTAATCATGTATATCCAACATACCAATATCTATTTGGCATATAGACTTGAAAAATAAACTTATTTGTCTTTTTTGGAGTGCAAATTATTAATTCAGAACATTTTCAAACTTAACATCACCATGAAAAGCTATAAAGCATACAACTTAAGTTGAAGAAATTTGTGTCCTTAATCCTAAACAAGATGCAGATAATCCCCTTTTATACTTACATCCCTATTTTACTTGACCATAAAACAGCCAACTTAAAATGTCTTTCCATCCAGAGAGGGCCTTACAAAGTCAAAAAGCAACAATTGTGGTGCAAGCATTTATATATTCAATTTAGTTAGTGAAATTGTGGTGATTTAAAGAAAGGTGACTACAGAACCAATTGTTTTTATATCTATTTGCATTTAAGAAAAGGAAGAAAAGACTCCTCCAGTATCGAAGTTCAAAAAATAAAGCCTCACCGATTCATCTCTCGGTATAAAACAAAATGTAGCTTTCCAAAATTCCTAAATCTAGAAAAAAAACATCATAGCATCGATTACAACTCGTTACTTGCAACGTAGGGAAGATATAAGAGCAGATATTTGTTCTGTGATTCTGTCTCTGTTACTTTTGTCAAGTGTGTATAAAGCTGCATCCATGCGATTTCTAATACTTGCCACTGCATAAACAAATGCAATTGCTTGGTAAATACAAGGAAAAACATTTTTTTGTCTATAGTACCTATTTTTACTGTAAGTATATCCCACTATCTTATGACATTCTCCAGCACATTCAGAGTGCTAATATTGAATATAATCCATTTATGAAACAAATTGAAGTTACAAACTAGAAAACCTTGAAGCTTATAGCTTTGTTGTGCAATGTGCATCAAAGCTTACTCAAAACACTACAGGTATGTAATGATTACATATTGTTCTCTGCAGACTTCTATGGCTAGCCAAACCTTCCACAATCTCTTTTGCTAACAGTCAGCAATAAAATAGTTTATATGCATCCGGACACCCCAACAAAGATGTTAGTTCAGCCAACCTCTTTTCAATGCATTTTGCTACACTTTATAGGCAAAACATTGAAGAATAATTTATGCAGTAGTGCTTTTATAGTAAAATTTGCATGCAGCATGCCAAAAAAATCAAGAAAATTATGACTTTAACAGGGTTACATAAGTGATCAAGTGCATGGACACACGGGGTGCGAGTATGAAGCATTCAGTGTGGACCCACAAAACCTAGGTAGACAGATGAGTGCGTGCAGATTTGCATTATAAACAGAAGATAAAAAATAAACATACAAGTCAAATAATAATGACTTTTCCAAGCTATGTGTTTCTTATCTTTGCATCGGGTGATGAAAAACAGAGGCAAAATTGAAGCAAAAATAAAATAACACCAATCTTTGTCAAGCATGCAGTCAATGGTCACCAGGGAAGATACCTCCCCAATACATGTGCATAATCAAAAAATTTAGATAAAAGACACAAGCTTCAGCAAGCACGAGATAAAAACTACTGAAGTTCAAACAAAGAAATTAGATTTGATTTGTTTCTGTCTTCTAAAAATGCTCTCGATCTGCAGCGGAATGAAAATGGCATACATAAATGATGAAACTAAGAAAACAATTAATGGGACTATTTCATGAGACAGTGGTAAGAAAACGAGTAACTTTGGAGCTGCCTATGGTTGCTCTAGAGCTTCTGTTTGAGACAACGCTGATACAGGCAAGTTCAAATTAAAAAATGCGGCAACAGCAGAAGAGGGCCAGAATAGATACTAATTAATGTCATAGTTATCAGAAAGCATATACCCTGACCCTTGGTACTTGTCTCCCGTACCAGAAACACATCCCCATCTCAGAGACCCATATGGGGATGTCTCCAGAGATTAGGAAACTTCACATGAAGTTCTTTGCATCTCTATGTATTTCCTAGAAGCATCCCTTGAAAATTGGGAGACTTCCTATAGAGGTTACTCATATATGTCATATAAATTGCACCGAGATTTCTTCAAGTGCCGATATGTAGTTGACAAAAGCTAAAAGACATAAAGAAAAATACTAATAGACAGCTTGTAATTTCTATTTTCCGTTTTAAAATTTACAATTTTTTTGTCGCAGAATTTTTTGCATCAAATTCAAAAGAGGTAATAGTACAAAGAGAAACAATAACATGGCTAAAGATGTGTCAATGCATTGAGGTTTTATCGATTGATTGAAAATATAGTCATCCACACGGACCAGTGTACCTTAGAATAATGGCAATCCCCTTCCCTATCTATATCTGTCATCTCCAATTGATTATGTTTTAAAGTAACTTTCTATATCATGATTATGATTTTCAAATATCGATACAAGACCTTGGAGAACAAGTATGTAGCTCTGAGACTTGGCAGGCAAAACAAAGAGTCATCCTCCATTTGCTCTTGGAGCTCTGTCTTCTGCTGAGATTGTTAATGTGATAGCGTCGGTCAGAATCTTTGTGAGCCGACATAGACTATTAAATTGTCTAATTGGCCTTTCGGCCTTAGACACTTTAATTGTTTCGATTTGCTTATGGGTTATAAGACACATTTAATTAAGACGTGTTTGTAGTTTGTACTAAACTGATTAAGATGTGAATCGGTTCTAATATGAGGCGTGTTAATTAGAAGCCAACTTGTGGAGAAGTCGTGATGGTTGAAGGTATCTATGTTCGGGTATATATATGTGCTACATTTGTCTCTCAAAGGATTGATTCAATATATATATATATCCAGATCCATTCATTCAATCAGCGAATCAATACACACACAATCCTACAGCAGATCTGCATTATTTAAAAGAGAAGTGCTCGGAGGAGACAATAACCATTTATCAGAGCAGGTCGGTCTTAGGGATCTTTGGTGCTGAGCAGTTCACGTCGATATGCTATTGAAGGGCTGATTATAGAGATGACAAACTATGTGGTGTCAATCTGCGGTATCTTCTGTATCAATGATGTCAAACTTGACTATCAAATCAGCAGTGCCGTGACTCGGTAATGTGTCTGTGATAATGGAATGCCGAGACTCAGAAATGTATCACGTAAATGTCAATATTGGAATCCCAGAGTGCGACAGAGTGTTGACGGAGATGTATGATATTATCTCTGAATGTTGATATGATGGCCCTGTGAATTTGTTGCTCTGGAACAATATGTAATCGCCGTTCGCTCCTTTTAATATAGAGATCGATTGCAGTACAACGAATCGCAGCTAGGGTGCAAAATGCAGATGATAATCTCTATCCCTCTCATGTGGAACCAACTTTGGCATTTGTCCTTCAAAGCACTTGTGTTGTGCTCTTACATAATGAATTGGGATTTACTGCCAAAGATATTAAGGCTCTTTGTGATGTTGGGAATTCAACAAAGAAAGGTTCTAGGCTTTAAATAAGTTTTTTCGTGTGACAGATGCACCGGAGATTCATTCCAATGTTTTTTTATGTGAAATTTGATGTAAGTGAGGGAGAACTTGGTTTTATTTTGCCAAACCTTGTAGCTCCTCTCAGCAATCTTCACTCAATAAGTAAGGAGCTATCCGATGAGAATAATGAATTAGATAATTCTGTTTGGAAAACCTGCATTGTCCTTCCTTTCAAAGGTTCGTCTCTGAAGGGGATAGGAATAAGGTCTTGGGTGTCGAAATTTGCTGACCTTCATTGTTTTCTCATCGTCTTCGCTGTATAAGAATTAGGGATAGTGTGACAAATTCCTTAAATATAATGTGGAGAGAGGATCTTGGCACCATGTAAAAGTTTCACATGGTAAAGAGAGTACCACTTGGCTTATGGCAAGTCGTAAACTGAATGCTGGTAGCCTGCGGCCGGGTGTACAAATTACTGAAATTGCTATGGCCTTCACATTATATGAGGACCAAAGTGGAGAGTACAGGCCATGCCTTGAAAATCAACCAGTGTTTGCATTTCTTCCATTACGGGCATATAGTTTGAAATTTATACTTCAAGGGGACTTTATTTTGCCAACTTCAAGAGAAGAGGTTGATGGAGATGTTCACTTGACAGATCCATTAGCAAATGCTTTAAGTGTACATGCATATGGACCAAGAACTTTAATTGAAATCACTTTGCAATAATAGGGATGACTTAAGAGACTTGGGCTTGAATTGGTTAGGCTCCTTGCTTGCTGCTCTTTATGATTGCTTGAGGCATCGACCTAATGAACCTAATGTCTAGTTTGAAGTGAAACGAGAATCTGACTGCCTTAGTGATCTCTGTATGATTCCATTCATTCCACTTTCAGATGGATCATATTCATCACTTGTAGAAGATGCTATCTAGTTACCCTGTGACTGTACTGAACCTGTAATTGATGCACATATCATGAAAAGTGATAATGTTTCTAGAATGCTTTCTTATTGCATCTGTGTTTCTCAAACATTTGTTAGTAGAAGAGAGTACCGGTGTGAGGAAAAGAAGAACAATGCATTAGGAATGTGTGGAGGCATTTGTGCAGGTGATGGTAGCATCTAGGAGTACAAAGCAAAGTTGAGACAAGAGGGCTCTCCTAGTGAGAGGGAGCGGACTGCGAGGGGATTTTGTTCTAATCTCAGGATGGTCATATTACTGTCTGGTCTAGGGCTCGATCTTATGACAGTAGGTCCAAGTTGGTCTTGGACCTAGCACTTTCAGCCATATGCGGATCATACCAGATGATGAGAGTCTCATGGAGCAAGATATCTTCCATGATTGGGACCATGTGAGTAGAGTATGCTTCCGTGACAGAGGGAGCAGCTAGAGGATCTACGTCAGTTGACTTTCAAGGATCTTGGTCATATTGGTTCAGGGGGAGTAGACCATGTCGAGATGGTTTCTCTAGTAATCAGGAAACCGTGGCAGTCAGAGGACTATGATTCATGGGATGGAGTTCCATGTGTGTACGCTGAAAAGCCTTTATGCTGACACCTAGGTCAGGATATTCCTGAATAGATGGATACTTGGTGAGCTTGGGATTCACCAAGAGTGATGCAGACTCCAACCTTGTATTTCATATGGAGATCAAATATAACTATATTAGAGATATGGTGCAAAGGAATGCTATTCAGTTGAGGTACATTAGCACTGATGATCAGATGGCGGATATTCTCACCAAGCCCCTTGCCAGGATAAAGTTTGTATATTTCGAGATAAGCTTGGTATGGTGGAGAATGAAGCCCTAGCTGAGATTGAGTCTCAGCATCATTGATATATTTATATTTTATACTAATGCATTCTTCTCTTTGAGAGAGAAGTTTAAAGTGTAAGCTCTTGCTAATGCATTTCTCTTTGAGAGAGATTTAAGGTGAAAGCCTTATTTCCACCCTTTGGGGTGAGCCATGGTGGATCCACCCTCTGAGATGAGTCATGGTGGATGTCATGTATGTGACGCCATGACAACATCATGTGAGAGAGTCCGTGATAATTTTCTTGTACTTGTGTGTTCACCCTCTGGGATGAGCCATGGTGAATCTCATTGTGAGGTGATGATCTCACAATGATGAACACTTATGCATTTTACCATCATTGTGAGGTGACGATCTCACAATAATGGTTGATATCACGACACGGTGAGGTGATATCTATTCTTTCACCATCCATGGGAGAAGCCATGATGGTTAATATCACGGTGAGGTGATATCTTTCCTTTCCACATATGGGAGTAGCCATAGTGGTCAAACATCACGATGAGGTGATATGCTATCACAATGAGGTGATAAGCTTCCTTCATTCACATGAGTGTAGTCATTGTGTTAGTCATCACGATGAGGTGATGTGACTTGTAGAGATTGAGAAGGATTCCTCCCTAGCTAAGAGGGAGTGTTAATGTGATAGCGTCGGTCAAAACCTTTGTGAACCGACATAGACTATTAAATTGTCTAATTGGCCTTTCAGCCTTAGACAATTTAATTGTTTCGATTTGCTTCTGGGTTATAAGACACATTTAATTAAGAAGTGTTTGTACTAAACCGATTAAGATGTGAATCGGTTCTAATATGAGACGTGTTAATTAGAAGCCGACTTGTGGAGAAGTCATAATGGTTGAAGGTATCTATGTTCGGGTATATATATGTGTTGCATTTGTCTCTCAAAGGATTGATTCAATATATATATATATATATATCCAGATCCATTCATTCAATCAGCGAATCAATACACACACAATCCTACAGCAGATCTGCATTATTTCAAAGAGAAGTGCTCGGGGGAGACGATAACCATTTATCGTCTATGGTTGGGAGGGCAACAATGATCTGAGTCATTGCCCGTGGTTAAACGAGCACAACAAACAACAGAGATTAGAATCTAATTAGTATTCTTCACCACTACAGTCACACTTCACATTGTTCCCTCCAATGTACCATAAGCAGATGTTAGTTTTATCGGCAATTTTGTGTTGAGGATGCTTGGTAATTACTGTTCTATAAGTCTGTCTTTCTTTCCTGTGCCATGTTGTTTCAATAATTTGAATTTAAACTTGTCTGATTTGTTTCCAGGAAATTTTTAGCTATACTACCTTCATTTATTGCTATCTTGGTGAATGGGTAAGTCACATTCTCTCCTCTGCTGCTGCTTAGCTAGGTGTATGATTTATAGGCCCTCGTGGAAAGAGCTCATTCCCTTCATCCCCTGCAAGCATGTGAGAAGTAATTCAGCATTTTTTCTCCCTGAGTGTCACGCTTGACCACAAGAAAATTAATGGAAATTGGAAAGCCCCAAGGTCTGAACAAGACTGGCAATAATGACAAAAATCTCACAGATGAACTTGACAAGGGAATTGATGACAAAAATGATAAGAAATCTTGTAAAGCGCTTCTCAAAGTAGATAAACCAGTGGTCATGCCTGAAGCTGCAACTTTTGACACAAGCAATGATTATAGCAAAGGAGGTGACAACAACTTGAAAAATGGAAACCCCAACAGAGGAGGAGATGAGAATATTAAGGCATCTCCTCTACCAAAATTACTCTGCATCAAACCTGATTTAGATATGTTAAAGG
Source organism: Cryptomeria japonica (assembly GCF_030272615.1). Taxonomy (NCBI): domain Eukaryota; kingdom Viridiplantae; phylum Streptophyta; class Pinopsida; order Cupressales; family Cupressaceae; genus Cryptomeria; species Cryptomeria japonica. The sequence continues at coordinate 267,122,531 of NC_081409.1, read as the reverse complement.
CTATAAAAAGGAAGATGAAAAGATGAAAAATATTGTTGTATTTTTTTCTTGTCCTGACAAGGATTTCCTTCCATCAAGAAAATTCTTTGATGATAAAATTACCAGTTTGGCAAAAAAATTGGTTTATATGTATCTTTTTGTAGAATGATACAGCATGGATTATTTGTTGTATTCTTAAGAATCCTAACATGCAAAAAAGGGTTTTGAAAACAACTAGAACATACATAAATCAGTATTTAGGGCCATTTCTTGGAACCCAGCCACAAACCCATGTGAGGTCTTGGCCAATTCAGCAACACATGGTTGGAAATAAAAAATGTTTCTCCACAATTGTGGACCTTTAATCCCCAAGCCCTCAAGTCTCTTGGGAACATTTTGCAACTTGAAGAGACTAGGTGTATTCTACCCCATTTAAATGCAAGGTTTTTAATCTCTATAAACCAAGAAGTTTATATTTTGGGTCTTCTATGTTTCCAAATGGCTAGTCAAGAATTTCACCATGAAGTTGAATCATTGGGTGGCCTTCACGCATGTTTTTCTGCAAAAAGGATGGCCACCAAAGAAAAGATTGTCCTAAAATAGACAGATTGGTCTTAATGTGTGCTTTTTGTGTAATGCATATAGATATGTGACTGGCACAATTCGAATCCATAAAGAAGATGCAATTAATGCTGAAAAATAGAAGTGGGAAGCATTGCCCCCTAAAGAAAATGGTTGCCATACCTTTAAGGCCAAATTGATCAGTGATAAGACCATGGAGGACAAGTTTGATATTATGGATGAGAGTTTTGTCAAATTGGTATATACTTGGGATAGAGAGGATTATGTTGTCATTCATACTGAACTACCCAGTATCTATAGTTTAAGAGCCCTTGAAGTGTACCATCAAATTGAAACTCCATGGCGCATGTCAATTTTCTGAATTTTTGAGACACCAAAAACATTGTTGATGAAGCCAGGAATCGGAGATTTCACTCCTACCACCTACCTTTTTTGTCCTTCACGTACGGCTCCCCTCACTTCAAGTACGACCTGATACACATCATGTACGGTCTCATATAAATAATGTACAGTCTGAAACCTTATATACGGAGTTGACTACCTTGATTGGTTTCCACATACGGTTTAGTGATTCCGTACAATGTCTTTGAATTTGAGTACAACTCCACATCGCATAGCTTGTATTCTACTTCATACTGGAGTAACTTCTCCATTGTCAACTCCATGTACGACATCAACATGTATGCCCTCTTCTTTGTCCATTCGACACATGTAAATATGTTCTTGTGTTTACGTACGTACAACCCTCCCGATGTCATGTACGGCTTGTGTACCCTTCGATACAACTTACTCTCTCCCCCTTCATACGACATACTCTCTCCCCATCCATACGGCATGCTCCTTTCTTGTTCGTACGACATCCTCTTCTCATACCATTTCCTTCTATTCTTGTCGTACGGCCTTCCAATTTGCTCCTCATATGGTTTAATGTTCCTCTACGGTCTTGACAATTCTTCCCCGTACGGTCTTAACAATTTCTCACCCATCCTGTACAGACATTCTCCGTGTAGCCACTTTCTCTCTCTAGACAGCTTGTCATGTGCATACAAATTGCAGTTACCCTACGGACATCTGTGGAGTACAACTTCAACTCATACGGTTTCCCCTCGTACAACATTTTGATGTTGCTCATGTACGATCTTCCCTTCCCTCGTCCATACAACTCACCTCCACTCCCATACAGCTTCCTCCAACTTCTCTTCACCTTCTCATACGGCCTAACCCCATACAATTCCCTCGAGCTTGTCCCCGTACATAATGTTCAAACTTGGCCTATGTACGAACTTTGCTCTTCCTCAATTTTGCTAATCTGTAACATGTTGCAATCAAGGTGGAAGACTTCGTAGTCCTCCATCTGCCAGTGAAATAATCCATTTAGAGAACTTGTTTCATCTTCAAAACAATCTTCCAACTCGAGCACCCCTTTATCGTTTGGTTCCTTGCCTTCCCTTTCTCCATCCCAAAATCTCCACCCTCGAACTCTCAGTCGAGGGATGTCAGTTCTTCACTCACCGCCTTGTTCCTCAAGTCGATGACATACTTCCTCCCATCACTCTAGATCAAGAGTGTGTTCCATTTCCAATTAGGATTTGCCTTGGCAGTAATCAATTATACCTTCCCGAAGAGTGTGTCATATGCCTGCAATAGGATGACTATGAAGTCCAAGAAAAATTGTTGTGTCCCAATCATTACTTTTTGTGCCATCAATGTTCCCAACGGCTTAATGTCGTGCTAGTTGGCACCTACCAAATGGAAGGTCAGCAACCAAAGCGTTGGTCTTCCAAGGCATTTCCAAGTATCTTTTGGCAATATGTTTACTCCCAAGCCTCCATCAACAATGGTGTTTGTCAACTTCTTCCCCATTATTTCCATCTAGACGACCATCGATTTCATCCTGATGCTCACCATCAACAACATTGGATCACTGGCCTCATTCCCTTCACATGATAGTTTCCCTGTCGATTCCTCTTGTGGTTTGCATTGTCTTTAACTAATTGTGTCATCACTAACCATGTTCATAATTGTCACTCGCAGTTGTGGCATAGTTTGAAGGTCTATCATGTTGATGGGTATTGTTGTCTGTAGCACCTGCCTAACTATGTTCTTTTCTGACTCCCACAATGATGTACTTGCAATTCCATTGCAAGTTATTCATTCCTTTGCCAATACTTGTTTGACTACTACTTTGGCTTCTCAGAGTCATTCCTTCTCCGTACAAGGGTCCTAGTACACTGTTGTCTTCGTTTGTGTTCTCGTGATTGCCAGAACTGCCTCATCTTGTTTTGCCACATCCAGCATATTAATACCCTTTTGCTTTAGGCAGTCGGTGTCTTCATGATTCCCAGGTCCACACCATTTGCACAATAATTGTATGTTGTCTTTCTTATTCTAGAAGTCTCTCGTAAAGTGTCCCCATTCACTACATTGTCGGCACTGTATGATAGGACATCCTCTAGAGTCGTATTGTATTTGATTTCGCCCTCATTGATTTCCATAACCACCTAGCGATACATTTTGTGGTTTCAAAGGACTAGACTCTCCCTGTGTGAAGAGTACTTGCGTACTTCTAGCTTCAATTTATATGGACACTCCATTATTGAATGACCTATCACCTAGCAAATCTCACAAAACATCTTTTTAGGACAATTACTTCTCATGTGCCCCTCAATTTTGCACTCGATACACCATAGTTCATTACTTTCTTTATCGGTTCCTTTCTCGTCCTTCAATTCTTTCATCATTCTCAACATATCCCGTTGAAGGGCCTAAATTGTTTTGGATTCTTCACCACTGCTATCTTCGGTGCTCTCGTCATCGTCAGTCTTCCTCTTCCCTTGGGATGTTGTTTTGTTTTCACTCTCAATGTCCATCGCCCGATTGTAAGCATCAGTGTTCGAGGACGGAGGCGCTACTTTCATCTTCTTGCTTAACGAGGGGATCAATCCCTCAATGCACCACCTCTTATTCAACCCATTGGCTAGCTAGTTCTCTATCTTGTTCAACAATTCCTTGAACCTACAATTGTATGCTCGCATGTTTTTCGTTCTTCCCTTGCCTAGTGTTGTAAATTTCTGCAACAATTTCATTGTTGTCTCTCAGCAGTTTAAACTCTTCCTGAAATGCCTTCTTCAATTTGTTCCATGATGCTTTGTATTGAGCCACTAGGTTTGTATACCAGTCGATGGCAATTCTCCGTAGGGTGGTGGGGAATGCCTTAAACTAGTAATCCCGGTTGCCCTGACCATTCACCTCCCATATTGTTATGCAAGTCTTGCAATGGCGTATGAGATCCTCTGATCCGTCCCCTGTTAATTTAAGGAGTTTTTGCTTCTCCAAGATGTTCATCATTGTTAATCGTGGTCGTCGTGACCATTCACCTCCCATATTGTTATGCAAGCCTTGCAATGGCATACGGGATCCTCTGATCTGTAACCTGTAAATTTAGGGAGTTTTTGCTTCTCCTAGATGTTCATCATTGTTTTCACTCGGAAGGTACCGTGTGTATTCGACCAGACTGGACCGTCTTGCTCTTGCCCACGTTCTTGTGCCTCTCTTGCACTCTCAGCCACGTGCGAGCTCTCTACACATCCACCTTTTGTGTCTTCTACATCTTGGTCACCTTCTTTGTTTCTATACTCTCTCCTCCCCGAAGTCTTTGGCCCCCTTATTATTGGTTCCTTGGCAAGAAACAAGTTCCCCATACAGTGCAAATTGATTTCTCGCCTGCTTACTCCCTTGTGAGCCAGACCTAGGTGGATTGTTCCCACCACTACGTTCTAGTGCTTTCCCTGCACTCTCAGCCACATGTGCGTCCTCTACAGGTCTACCTCCAGCATCCCCAACACTCTGAATACTTATACTTCCAGGCTCTGACTCGTCCCTGTGCTCCCTCCGATCAAAGGTCAGTAGTTCAGATCCTCCAAATCTCAGTTCCTTTGAAATGAATAGATAGCGGAATATGTCTATGAGTTCAAGATTTCCCTCTTCGTACTCCTCATCCGACGTTGACTGTCGGACAGATGGTCTAATCGTCCGGCTGGATTTTCCTCAAATGTTCTCATAATCTTCTTCTTTGTTATGTTTTAAAACAATCCTTAAAGATCGCTTTGTCTTCACCACCCTATGGCCTCTTCTCATCTTTATGGGGTTCTACAGACATGAATCACTCAAGGCTAACCTGATTTCTTTGAAGGCAATGACACCAAAATGTTTATTGCTATATCTAGTAAATTAAATACAGGAAATAATTATACAAATAACAATGCATACTAGATACACAAGTAAAATATATCTTTATTTGCACATGAAATTATTACAAAGAAGAAGACCAGAGATGGTCGGCCAAGGATTACAATAGATCCGGCTATGCCATACTACCTTCCTTGGCAGTACACAACATATTTAAAGGACCCGACGGTTGCCGAGAAGAACACAACTGTCAACCAATGGGCACATAACTATCCAAGTGACAACCCACTTACTACAAAGAATTAATACATTGCTAGACAACAAATATTATCAAATATAACAATAGGCATTTTATGCCGACTATAGGGATGAGGTCCCTCGTTCGTGACCTCACCGGTTCATAGCTCAAAGTCAAAAGCATTTACCCCTTGAAAAAAAAAAATATATATATATATATATGTGTAGAGATTAAACACACAATGCTGGAAATTAAATATATTGAAATTAAACTATTTTTCTTGAAATGGAAAACATAGTTTGCATGGAAATTTGAAATACTTAAAAGGAAACAAATTGTCTTTTGTGGATATGTAAATGAAATTATTGCAGATCTCTAAATAAGAATATGAAATAAGAACAGATCTATGATCATGCAAGTGAAATAAACTATGTAATCAAACAATTAAACAAAACACTATTAACAGAAAGTACCATAGGATCTTCTCCTTTAGGTGAGTGGGCCCTACCCCCCTTCGAGATCAATCCTTCACTCCTTAGATGATATCAATATTGCTTCTTATTATTAAAAAATGATGAAAAACAAGCTCTCGCATGCTAACGTGGCTATGGAAATCTAAATACTGCTTGCTTCTACTTTTAAACTGAACAATGCTAAAAAAATGATTTGCCTAGATTTTTTTCGCTAGCTTCTCAACAAACTTTTAAAGAAGATTATTACAATCCTAAGACTACCAGATTATAACTCATATGGCAGTTCTTTTATTTTTTACACCAAAGCATGAAAGGGTGAACTTCAGTCTTAACTGAAAATTTCTCTTTCATCCTGGATAAGGGCAGTACTAGTACAGTTGAACTGGAGTACTCTGGATTCTTAAGGATTGGCTGCAGATTTAAAACTTCAGTTATTTCAAGTTAAAGTGGTCAAATTCTTTAAGATCAGCAGAAAACAAAGCATGTGGGAGGCATTTCCAAGTTAAGCAGCCAAGACTCACTTAACAGTTGTGCTTGGCTAGAATCACTTAAGATCAACTCAGACTCTACAAGACGTGCCAAAATTTTAAGTACAAGTTGCATGTGTTGACATTCATTGTTCCAAGTTGGTGGGATCATGATGTTGCACATTCTAAAACCATCTGGTCTAGTCCAAAGTTGACCAAGTTTAACAACTCTAGCAAGCTGAAAAAGTCTAGAAAATGTCAATCTCCAACTCCAGATTATTTTCTCTTCTTGGGCGCTGTGTTTATCACAAGGAAACAAAAATATATATAGAAAACAAGACTTGTACAGCTATTTAGCCATGTTTAGATGAAGAAATAAGTAAAGAAACACATCATACGTTCTACTTTATAATAGATTTAAGTCATTTAGTCCTGCAATAAGTTCACCACAATAGTTGTTTTAAGAGGAACAATAAAATATCTTTGAACAATTAATGAGACATTATTCTTGTCTCATCACTGGCTGGATAAGATCAAGAATATGCAAAAAGTCCAAGAACAAGGCATGCAAAGCGTCACTTTAGTGAATTGATGTTAGTAGCTAAAATGTTTAGTTAATTTTATCTTAGTTCGGAGTTTGTTTCTTGTAGGGTACTTTGTAGATTCTACTTCAGACAATCAATAGCAGGACTATTTAAAGGCCAATATCCCTTTGAGATCAAAGATTCCCATTGTCCAATTGAGGACTAACTCGCATCATCTTTGGTGTGAAACAGTGGATAGAAAAGGCCAAAAATAGTATGGGAAAAGAGAGTGTGTGTCTTTTGCACAATTGGGATAGTTGAAACAAAAAAACACTTTTGGAATGTAAAGCTTACAATGACATCCATGTCAAGTGAATAAGTAATTTGGTTGCAACTTCATTTCAAGATTTATTCAGTAGGGAGATGGTTGAGAGAATGGGAGAGAGTTCATTATTAAATTGAATGGCAGAAGATTAGTACTTCACAAAGCAAAATTAGTAGGGTCTACTGTCCCATAGGCTATCTTTGGCCTCATGGACAATAAAAAATCTTCTATTCTTTTGGGAATTTGTATGGGAATGCAATTCTTTATAAGCATTGATGATACATTTTAAAGGCACCCCAAATGAATAATAATATCATTTACATATTTTGTTGCTATCCTTTAGAGCAATATGGTTTATTTTTTATGATGGTTCTGCCTACAATTTTTAAACATAGTATCAGAGCATTTCCTGATCTTATGCTATGAAAAGAAGCCATGATTTCACAAATGGTTTTTTATGGACAAAAAAATTGGCAAGAAAGATGCAACATATTGTTAAGAATGTTGATGTGGGGATGTAACGGAAGTTTGAAATAAATTTTGGATTAAAAAAACAAAAAGAAAAACAAATCTTTTTAGATGGAGTTACAAGGAATTGATATTTTGTAACATTGGAGATATTTTTGTTTTTTTGAACAGAAACATGGAGGACATTGTAATTGGATGCAATAATGGTGGAATCTGACACCCTGTCTTTATTTCTATTAACCACAAGCATCTTGTATTTTGAAAGCCCTGCATGCTACATCTAATAAAGTGTTGAGGGTTTTTAGAGATTCAGATGCCCATTAAGCAGATAGAGAGTAACAAGGTCATCAAGGAACCTTGTGAACATTGGAGCTTGGAGGAATGTCATCATCTCGAGCTAGCTTCTCACTCAAAGATGGTGCTTTGCATGAGAAGCATTAGTTTTTGTTTTTGTGTTATTTTATCTAGATGCTAAAAGTGATGAAAATTTCATATAGTAAAAGGCCTATATTCTGAAGACAGGAAGAGATCTAGTGTAGATAAAACTCAAAATGGATTATTGCCCAGATAGTTTAGGAGTTAATGGTTCTTGCGAATTATGCGCTTATGTGGGTCATGAGACAACTTGATGAAGCAACAACTCAACATAAAGAGTTGTATAAGAATTTGGACCCATAATTCGAGAGTTAGGGGAGAATGGAATCTAGAAACTCAGGAATTCAGCTAGGGAGATACACCTTTACAAAGAAGCTTGATGGAGTTCTAACTGATCCAAGAACTATTTTCAAAATGAAGCTTCTAGATAAAATGTTGTTATGATTGGTCAGCATGTTTTGTTGTTTGTAGTTGTACTATAAACCTTGAGAGAGGTTGTTGAAAAATAAGGTTTACAGTTTACAATGAAGTTACCTTGGAGACTTTAGTTAGTTTTGCGTTAGTTGGGAATCAGTTTCTGTAAGGTAGTTAGGAGAATTTGTATGGGAATGAAAACTTTATAAGCATTTGCATAATACATTGTAGAGGTATTTCAGATGAATAATACTATATTCACATATTTTCTGTAAAACTTGAGAGCAATATAGTTTAGCTTTTATGACAGATATGCCTACAATTTTTCAACATATCTTACTTGCAGTCAGCAATGCTCATGTGTCTCTAAGTTTAAGAAGCCTAACTCTTACACCTAGGCAGGTATCGAATAGAAAACATCTCTTAAGCTGCTAATAAATGTATATGTAGAAATTTATCAATATTGAGCATTGATTGCACATACATTTTCATATGCCATTATTGAATATGTATTGAGCATTGACATCAGAGTGCTCTATTGTGCCACAAAATGGCCCAAAGACTAAAAAGTACCTTCAGGTATATCACGACCAAACTTTGGGATTGGTATAGAAGCCAAAACTGGAATATTTGAGTTGAGAACACGTAAAACAGCTGGAAAAAATGATGAGCTGAAAAGCTCCATCTTGCCCACCTCATCAATAATGTAGAGGCCAGTGCCTTCATTAATCTGAGATTACAAGAATTATCAATTATGCAAACATCTGTAAACGAAATTATTTCTATCAAGCACTGATTAGTGATTAGATATCTTCACAAGGCTCTTATGATATACCTGTAACTCAGGCAATGCCAAAGATTCAAAGCCTGATACATCAACTTTGTATTTTCCAACATTTGGCCACCTAGCACTCTCACCACTTTCATCCAGATAAGGTGGAATAGCAGCAAATGACACAAGACAATTAATTAAAACTGAAAACATCAAATAACAATATTAAATGTAAACTTTCTTTATTCAACAATGTGTAATTGGAGGCTCTCTATAAAATTATTGTAATTAAGGGAAAACAATCATAAACCAGCCTGAGTGTTCTATTTTTGGTTCCTTTTTGAAAAGAAAAAAGATATGTTAAAACCAAAGGAAGATCTTAAAAAACAGAAAAACTACTCACAAAGAAAATCGTAAGTAGGCAATCAAGATGTACGAAAATATCAGAACTTTTAGACCAGGAAGCAAAACTTCTTGCTTAGGGACCAAAGGACTGAAAATCTAGGACCTAACAAGTAATTACTGCATCTAAGTCAAAATACTATTGCTGGTATGACAATTAACAGGAAAGCATACATAATTGAGAAAAATGTCCTTCTGTTCTGTATACAATTACTGTGCCATTTAGCAAGGTTGAGTTTCTCTCCAGCTATCTCTCCTTGCATTTATTCAGATGTGCTTGTGATGCAGGCATCTACACGTCAAGCATCTAGATGGCAGATTGAATGACCTTGCATTCAATACCTCTACTTTATTCTGCACTTTCCTTCATAGCCTCTTTTGGATAAAAGGTCTAATCAAGTCATAAACAAGAAGTTTCTCAATGGTTTAAAGCATAGTTGAACTACTCGCCAAAACCAAAAACTCGCTAAGGCCCGAAAAAAAAACTCGGAAAAAACTCGGCCGATACTCGGCAAAAACTTGGCAAAAAACTAGGCAACTTAAAAAATTGCAAATTAGAAATGCATTTTTTTTTTGCAAAATTCAATGAGAAGATGCAGCCCATGAGTTAATAAATGAGAACACAAAAGAAACAAGCTGAGTCTAGATATATTTAAATGCAAAGTGGGTGCAAAATCACATCCTCATGAGGAATGCTGATGGCTGGAAGCAAAATAGTAAATAGTTTTTGTAGAACTAGTAAAAACTAGGGGAGAGGTAGAACTAGAGGGTCTAGTCCTAGAAGTCTATTGTGGGCGTGATTGTGCTTCCTCGCTTGGTATGATTGGCTCAGGCTGTGGCTTGTCCTCCATCTTGGATGTAGCTCTGCCTCTGGCTGCACCTGGCACTGGCAATGACTCCTCATCCTCCTCAATGTCATCCAGTGTGAAACCAAATCCACCCCCCTCCTCCTCTGTAGCCTGCCTCTCCAAATCATTGATGTCATCCTCTGTAAACAATGGAGGTTGCTCCTGCGATGTCCAATCACTGTAAGTATCTATATCATCCAAATCAATTGGACCAGTTGGTGCTTCCTCTACCTTCCTTATGTGCAACCAAAACAAAGACAAGGTCATTGAGGCATTTTTGAGCTAACTTGCTCCTCTTCTCCGTGTGGATGGCCTCGAACAAGCTCCAATTGCGCTCACAACTGGATGAACTACAAGGTTGACATAAGATTCTGAGGGCAAATTTTTTGAGATTTCGAGTATTTCCACCCCAACTTTGCCACCAAGCATCTACAAAACAAAATTAGGTTGACGGTAGCACCCCTCACAGGGGTCTAAGGGTGAGAAAGAGTGGGATAGAGAGATAGGTCTAGATCTTGGGGGAGAGAGGAGAGAGTGAGATGGAGAGTGGTAGAGAGGGGGATAGAGGAAGATTGATAGGGACATAGATAGGTCTTAAATTCGGGGCAGATAAAGTGAGTAAGATAGAGAGAGCGAGAGAATGTTGATAGGAGCATACTGATTACTGAAATTTGACTATCTGAAAATTTAAAAGATCTTCTAAAACCTAGAATTTGCATTATAACCCCTAGAGATTTGAAACCACTCTCAAACATCCTACCAATATATACATGAAATATAACTTAAAGTATAAGAAAGGAAAAAGACATACTTAAATGCTATATTTCATGTATACATTCTGATGAAGAGAATGAGATTGACTTGAAAAAAAATCAAAGTAAATCAGTTTGCAAGTGTTTGGGAGTGTGTGTTTCCCCTTCTCAACAAAATACAAGATAGAAAATGATGAAATGAAACTCATTTTTGTTGTTTTTTGCCTTTATTCATTGGCAAGTGAGGTTTTTTCATTGACTCGCCAAGTTTTTGGCAAAAAATCGCCGAAAACTTGGCGAGTTTTTCTGGCGAGTTAAAGTCGTAAAAACTCGCTAGGGAAAAATACTCGCAAGTTTTTTAAAACTCGCCGAAAACTCGACAAGTACGCTTTAAAGTATGTACTGCTGAAATACCAAGTTCTTTTTGTTTCTGGGCCAAGGCCAATAATTTCACTTTGTTTGGTCTTAATGGATGTGGCTTTTGCAATGCATTCTCCTAGAACCAAAAGAGTAGCCCCATAGTCTCCAAGCTTATTAACTAGCAGGTCAATTCTCCCTTCAGGTTATTTCTGGCTTAAGCAAGGGCAATGTAGATTCTTGCAAAATCAAGAAGGAAAGGTCAATTTGTGTTTGCCTAATGGGATTAGGGAGGAGAACAGATTTGTATATTCCTTGAAGCATGACAGGTATCACCTCCAAGATTACCATGGGTATTAGAAGGGATTGGTTAAATGTCCTTCCCCAAACTACTAGCACCATGGATGCTACGAGAAGAACCTCCAAAAAGATGTGGAACGGTAAAGAAGGAATCAGTCCTAGAAGTGATTGTCAAAGTGGTGAAGGATAGTGTAATGTCCCCGATTTTGGATTTTGGCCTGGAATTGTTTGAGTTAGATTTTTGGAGAAATAAGGGGAAATTATTTAATTTAATATTATATAAGTTGTCTCATTATATTCATTTAAAAACATATGTGAGATGACTTCATATTTTCTTAAATTAATAAAGTGACTTAAGTATAAAAGAAAAATAATTAAAAGTCACTTAAGAAAAAATAAAGTGTACCAGCCCGATAAGGAGGGGATCTTCTGGAAGGAATCTTATGATGGATATGAAAAGAACAAATAGAGGAGGGTAATTCATTATTGATCATCAGTTGTTTGTTATCTTCTCTTGTATTGTGGTTGTGGAGCCAAGGATTGTCCGCAGATTTGGTCTTAGGGAACGAAACCTCCCTTTGATCTGCATAACTGGGGGGGTGAGAGATCCTCCGAAGGGTTGCTTTGAGTGTGAGGGACAATCAGTCCTTCATACTGAGCTAATTGAGTTTTATATCAGTTTCATGGTGTACGATTTTGTTGAAGAGTTCAGCCATTGGGCGAATAACTAGTGATAGCTGTGTCTACACATTTGGAGAGGCTAGGCAAATCTTCTTGATGCACTTTGGAGGAGTTTTGTGTTATTTGCTGGTGATAAATCAGATCTGAAGACACCTTGTTTCAGACCCTCTTACATCACGTTTTTTCTCATAGGGCCTTGGGAATGCACCATTTCATTGGTATAAGGACAGCGTTATTTTTGGTAGAGTGAGGCGAGCCATTTGTAGACAATTTGGGGTTCATGGAGTAATCAAGGTTAAATCAGACTGAGACCGAAATCGTGGCAAGCATGCTTTGTTAGACACAATGTGCCACTGAGAGGGGGGGTGAATCAGTGGTTTACAAACTTTTCCCTTTGTCTACCCTATGTGTGAATACTGGTTATCATCCTAATACCTAGTGGGTCTACTGGTAAGATAAAACAAGACAATGCAATGCAAGCATACACAAGGGCACATCCCATAACACCAATATATATGAGGAAAACCCAAGATGGGAAAAACCTCGATGAGGAATGTTGTTGGAGACTACTCCTCCAATCCAGCCTCGCAATGAAACTCTGACTACAATGTTTAGGGCACCAACCCAAAGAGCACCAACCCCTGATTTTAGGGCACCAACTCAAGGAGCTACAACCCCTGATTTAGGGCACCAACCCAAGGAGCTACAACCCCTGCATCGAGCTACAACTCAGTGAATACAAACATAATCATTTACAAGTTAATAGCCTTATTACAAATGGATTTCATAACGCTTCTGCAAATCTCTCTGCTGGATCTTCTATCTAGTTCACTGTCGGTTGTCTGTCTGCCGGTTCTACTCTCTGCTCGTTCTCTCTTCTCTCAACTGCTCTACTGCTCTCCACCGGTACTATCTTCTGTCGATTCTCTGCTTGCCTACTCTGCACTTGTCTGCAACACTTCACTGCCGGTTTGGTCACCACCGGTTACCTCACTGTTGCTGGTTGAACTCTTCAACCCTAGTCTCTCTCACACTCAGTCTCTCTTCTGATACTCGTTCAGTACTTGACTGATTTCTTCTCACATGCAGCAACACCCTCTCATTCAGCAACACAAACAATATCTTTGGCTCGCATACTTATAGCCAAATTTTCCCGCCAAGACGTGAGTTTGAACTTGGCGCCTTTAAGGTTTCTTACTTTCTTCCACTGATCACGTTTGCTCTTGGACAGCCAACTATGGTTTAGTCCAACTATGGTTTCTTCCACCGCCATTAACGTGCCTTCCAATACACGTTTTCTCTGTTTAGCAAACACGGCCCTATTCCTCGACCTACTTTGTCAATCACATTTAGTGATCTCGCAGTTGCCCTTACCAAATTTGATCTACAGTAGAATGTCTTTCATTGATCATGGCATCACTCAGATCTTCGGTTTGCTTCGAGCCGCAAACCCTCTGTAACTCTCCGTGATTGTCGCAGTCAATGTTTATTGTCGACCACCTCTAGCTACCTCACCGACACAGCACTTCACCAACCTCTGCAAGCTTGTCACTTCAACTCCACGTGGCAACCTTGTTGATATCCACCTCAGCCAAGATCTTTATGTCGGCTAGACTCGGTTACCGAGAATCAACACACAACCGGTCCCTCTTTTATGCCAGTTCTCAAACCCTGCCGGTATTTCACACTTTACCGGTTAACCATCATGTCTGCACTTTGCTGATCTGCCGGTGGAACACCTTAACCGGTCGCCAGACATGCCTATCCATAGTATGTTCATTCTCATCAGGTAGGAGCACATCACTTAGCCTCTTTGCTCTCTTACCGGTTCTAATACATATCGGTAGGCACCTTGATGACACCATGTCATCAACCTTCAGTTGTTTCCATCTGAGGCATCTGCATGCCGGTTGCACTCTCTATCGGCAACTGCTCCACTTTGCCTTTATCATCATCAGACCGGACATTATCTCGGCTGGTTTGTCAAGGTGACAAACCCATCACTTCTTTACTCTTCCTTTTCTGTCCTAGTGGCTTATCATGCCTTCTATGTCAATCCAGTGCATATCCCTGATTTCATGCACTTGAGGCATCCCTTTGATTTACCGGTAGATCCGGTGCGATCCTTCAAACACCTGCCTTGACCTCCTCTTCCTTATCTCACAGAACTAAGATGCATACTTTGCATAATAGGAGATAAGCTCCACTTACCAGTGGGAGTGGATCCTTGTCATCTGCATCCTGCAATGCACTCATGTGGCTTCCCTGTTTGTGCAGCATATCTTCAAACAGGCACATGTGATCCAGTTGGGGCACATTCATTGTCAATCTTCTCTTCATATGGTGACTGCATCTCTATCCGGTGGGAGTCTTGTTGTTCTGCATCCACACAACATACCGGTAACCTGTACATCCTTCTCCTCCAGTGTTGATGTGATTTAGGTAATATTCCGCCTCTTCATCACAAACAACAGCTCAAGCACCTTGCTCATCTTGCTTGTACACTGGTCATATGCTTGCTGGTTGGCAACCACTCACTTGGTTGATTTGTCTTCTCCATGTCAACTCATCACTTACCAGTTGACATACTCTCCTTACCGGTGACAGACTATACCAGTAACCTGTCCATATCATCCACACAAGTCAAACACTAACTAGTTTACCAGTGACTCCAGTGGTCATTCCTCTGAATGGCATTCTCTTCTTTGTCTTACCGATGTTCTGCAACACAAGATGATATCAAGGATATCACATCCTGTATGCATTCATGATAGTGCAGCACATACATCTCTTATACCGGTATCCTGCGTATACTAGTTGACATCAATGACAACAATGACAACACAATGCCAACATGCTTTCCCTTCGATTTTATTCATAAGTCTTACAATTAGAAACGAATTTCAGCTATAAGGACAGCACCCCACTTGTTAAGGAAGGGCGATTAATTTTGACGGAGAGATAAGGATTTGCAGCCACCGAATCATTGTTATATCAGACCTCAGTTGCAGCAGCAGGGGAGATTCATGGAGGAGGCCGAACTGTCACATTGGAGGCACCATTGACTTTGATATTGCTTGTTTCTTCAAACGCCTTATCCCAAGTTCATTTGCAAATTGAATTCATTGTAAATTTAAGTTTGATGTGCATAAGTTTATGATTGCCATTTGTCCTCAAAAGTCTTAATAGAATATTAAAATAATGTTAATTTTAGTATTAATGCTCAATAGTGTATATTCTTTTTTAGTTAGATCATCTTCGATCTTCTCAGCAGTTTCTTATTAGAAACTTGCTATTCTTGTAAATATCCTTGTATTATTTATGAGCCTCTTGCTCATTCTGTTAATACATCAATTCTTTGAAATCCATTGCGTGTCTCGCATTGTTTTATGGTATCAGAGCCTGAATAAAGAATTTGTGAATTCTTTTCCAAGATTTTTCGGGCCTCTTAGTTTCGCTGCAGATTTTCGAAAAAATTGTGTTCAAAAGTCCGTTTTGGACTATGTTTATGCCGTGTAACGGGATTCTTCCTGTTCGAGTCTGTCTAGCAAGGGTTTTCGGCATTTTTCGGCGCGGTACAGACCCGCCATTTTTTCTGCAACCTGCAACTTGGTCAAACCCGCATTTTTTGACTTTCGGCTAGGGTTTTGACCCTCCAGATTCAGTCGAAAATTTTTTTCTGAGTACAGATTCGTGGTGGGTTTTTCGAGATCTCAACTGGGTCGTCGTCAGAATTTTTTGGGTGCCTCGATTTTCGAGCCAATGGATCCAAATTCCGACAGCAGATTCTTTCTGGGTTTTTCACAAGGATTTCTGGGTTGTCTTCAGATTTTTCAGGGTCAACCAGGAATTTTTTTGGGGGAAACGTGCAAATGGCTTCTCTCACCAACCTGATGTTAGAAGGCAGTCAACGCTTTAATGGCCACAATTACAACATCTGGAAACAGCGTATGTTGACCATTTTTTAATATAGGCGTCTGTTGTGCGAATCGCACACCCATCCCCGTCTTGGACAGGGACCCCCCAGTTTGTGCCTTTTTGTCCTGATCCTGAAATTTGGCTAAGTCTAGAATTCCCTGATCCTGAAATTTGGCTAACTCTGAAAACTGAGGAAACCTCCAAAAACTAGAATTTGCAATATAACTCCTGGAGGTCTGAAACCACTCTCAAACATCCTGAAAGTATATATGGAATATAACTTAAAGTATAAGAAAGGAGAAAGACATATGGAAATGTCACTTACACTTAAATGTTATATTCCATATGCTCAATTTCGGACCCAGAAGCCAAAAGTTGGAAAAGTTAAAAGTTGCCAAACGACCCTCAAGGTCCGAAATTCACTTTAAACATCATTTTCGGACCCTAGGGCCGAAAATTCTAAATATAACAAAATCGCAAAAAGTGTTTCCAGGTCCGAAAATCACTTAAGCACCAATTTCGGACCCTAGGGCCGAAATTCGAAGTTTCTTCTAAATTTCCAAACGCGTTTTTAGGCCCGAAAAGTGAAAACGCGATTTTACAAAAGCGCCTCCAGGTCCGAAATCACTTAAGTCTCATTTTCGGACCCTTGGAAGAAAATAAAAGAAAACGCGAAGTTTTAAAATGGACGCTTCAGGTCCGAAAGTCCGAAAAACCACTTAAAACCCCATTTTCGGACCCCTGCGTTTAAAGTGAATCGTGAAATGTTTAAAACACGCCCCAGGTCCGAAGTTTAAAACGCAAAAACGCCTCCACCCCCCGAAATCACTTAAAACCTTATTTTCGGACCTCAGGTCCGAGGTTTTTGAACAGGGCGAAAAGTTTTAAAAAACGGACGCTTTAGGTCCGAAAACCCGAAATACCCATTTTCGGACCCCTGGGTTTAAAAACGCGAAATAAAAAAGGACGCACTAGGTCCGAAAACTGACGATAGCGCTTCAAGCCCCGAAAATCGTTTAAAGTGTCCATTTTCGGACCACGGGGCGAAATCGAAAAAAAGGTATAAAGGTGCGAAATCCTACAAAGCTCCTCTAGATCCGAAGTTTGCCTTGGACACCCATTTTCGGACCCCAACCCCGAAATTTTAAAACTCAGAAATTTGTAAAACGCCTGTAAGCTCCGAAATTTGCAAAAGGATGGCAAGGTCCGAAATTCGCCTTAAGTCTTCAAAATCGGACCCATGAGCCAAAAGTGAAAGGTTTTGAAAACTTGCAAAAAACGTTCAATGCTCCGAGTTTGCAAAATCTTACAAAGGATCCGAAGTTGTCTTTAATTTGCAGAAGTGTTCAAGGTCCGAAAATTACCCTTCAGTTTGCATAAACTCCCCATGTTCCGAAAATATCTCCAGTTCAAAATGTCTAAATTCTCCAAAATTCACCAGAAAAGCATGAGTGTTATGATTTTAAAATTTGCAGAAGTTCTCCAAATCTCCGAATCACGCCATAAGAAGATTTCAAAACGTCCAGGACTCGAAAGGTAAAAACGCGTAGAAGTAAATCGCCCGAACACCATCAAGACCAAGGATCAGATTTCACAATCGAAAAGAAGGAGAAGCATTTTCAAGATACATCTCGCAAAGAGCTTCTCAAGCCAGACGTTGTAATTGAATTAATGTTTGTTAAAATTAAATTATTTAATTTTTTCAAATTAATTTAATTAAGTGAAATTGGTTGATCGCAGGACGTCATCGAAGAACCAGGAGAAAGACTTGAAACGCAAATCGAGGAAGGGTCGCAATTCAAGGCCAGGCGCTAAAGATTGAAAAAGAAAAGATGCAGGAGCGCAAGAGCAACCGAGCATTGGGAACCGTGCCGTTGAACATAGATGAAGTCCATCGGCGAAATTGAAGGCAAAAAAGCAAAAGAACACTCAGTCTATGCATTCTCGAGAAAAGGAGACACAGATGGATTTAATTCAAGGAATTCAATTCCTAAAAGGCTGAAATTGCTTTATTGTAAATTGCCTATGGGTCCCGTGCAAGATATTTTTGTGGATAACTATTCCCAACCACCAAGAAAATTGGATAAGCCTGAATTAAAGCCAAAAGTGGTTGGTAGTTGAGATATTTGTTGGTTGGATAACTGAGAATTAATTCAGCATTGGTCAAGGCTGCCAGCTTCTGGAAGACAGATCAGGGCCCTTGGATGCAGTCCATCCTGGCCTCTGATTCAAAATTGTAATGTCTATAAAAGGCAGAGGCCTTTCTTCTGTAAAGGGTTAGATAGTTAGATAGTTAGATAGTTAGATAGTTAGATTGTTAGAGATTGTTAGAAATTGCTAGATAGTTAGATTTTAGAGTTAGAATACGTTAGATCTTAGCAGTAGCATAGAGATGCTACAGAAATTGTTGTAATAGGCAGATGAGATCAATATATAAACATTGATTTGGTGTTTATTGTCTTGTTTTCATCCTCTTCGCATGGTTTCTTTCAGCATTTTAGATAGATCTTTATGTTTTAGGTGTGCAGGTATTTGATAGATTCGGGCTCATACCACTGAGGATCTGCTGATTGTGTATCCTTTTGTGTGGTTAACTTGAGCCTTCGATTGTGCTTAGTTCAATTGCAGGTGTCCGTCCGAGCTGCGCCAGAATTGGGTGCTTAGCCGTGCGTCTCCAATCTGAAAATCTTCCAAGTTCCTTTGAAGATTGCACCGTTCCTGCAAGGTTGTGAGCTATTCTGGCCAAGCAGGAATTGGTTATGTTGAATCCGTCTACCCGCATACCCGTGTTGTTAGTTTTAGATCTCCTAACCCTTTCCTTTTGCTCTTTATTGCATAATTCGAGAATCACAGCAGACTAGCTTGTTGCCAGTTAAACGTAAGTCCCCCTTGTGTTTCCAGCATAAACACATCAAGCCACTGAGAGATCCCGCAGTCAAGACCTGACAAAAGAAACCTTGAGGTAGTCTCCTTTGATCAAACTTAGAAAACAGCATTAGAGACTTCCTTATCTCAAGAGAGAGTAGGATAATCAGTCGGCTATTCTATTCTGCGTTGGCCGTATGGAGTTTGCAGCAATGCGATTTCAGACACGTCAACAGCGTCTTGACCAGCTTGTTTTGGGAAAAGAGCTCAGTCCTGGTACACCTGGTGCAGATCAAGATAAGTTTGATGAACGCAATCGGGAGGCAGTTATGCTTCTCAAACTCTCAGTGACTGATGATCAGTTACCGCAGATTCCTTTCGGCAAGACAGCTTCTGACATCTGGAAGCATCTGAAGGAATTGCATGAGACATCCGACAAGAGCCGAGCAATCTTTCTAAAGAATCAGCTGTTCTCCATTATGATGGACGAACGTATGTCCTTACAGGAACACCTCACGAGGATTAAGGACATTCGAGATCAGCTCGAAACTATTGGTCGGACTATGGAGGAAGAAGACATGATAGTAATCACTTTGAAAAGTCTTCCGAAATCGTATGAACACTTCATTGAGACCCTCAATATTACTTCCACTAATGTTGATCTGAAGTTTTCAGAATTGTGCACCAAACTTCTACAGCAGGATCGCTAGAAACAACAGTTTGGTAGTGGTACTACATCAGCCTCCTCGAAAAATGCCTTCACAGCTCAATCCTTTCAGAAGGATAAAGGCAAATTTCAGTCCTCTCAGTCTTCTTAGCAGAAAGGCTCTTCTCAGACACAGGATGGAGCTAAGAAGAAGAATGTGCAGTGCAATTACTGTCACAAGTACGGCCATATGAAGAAAGATTGTCGTCAGAGGCTCGCTTCTGAACAAAAGAAGCAGGGAGGGTCACACCAGAAGGCGCATGTTGTTGAACATTCCGAGCAGAAGGAGTCTGCCTTTTATGCCTTTATGGCTAAGAGGTCTTCAGATCATGCCAGGTCTTCTGCTTGGTACATCGACTCTGGTGCATCACGTCACTTTTCTCATCGGCGTGACTGGTTTACAGACTTCTCCCCTTTCAGTGATTCCGTTGTATTTGGCGGAGGTGAGGAGTATACAGTTGTTGGCAGAGGCACTGTTCAGATACAATCTGGTGGCAGGACTCTCCTTTTTCTGAATGTGTACTATGTTCCTGGAATGGAACTTAATCTGCTCTCTGTCAGCCAGATTATGAGGAATTCTTCTCAACTAGATGTGGTGTTCAGTGCTCACAAGTGCTCCATCATTGATCGGGAGACTCGTCTTACTGTTGCTGTTGGTCTAGAGGATCATGGCCTATATAGGCTTCTTGACACTGGTGATTCTCCTGAAGTGGCTCTGGCAGCTCGTGTTTCTCCTCTCAGCACTTTGTGGCATCAGAGATATGGACATCTCAACATTCAGTATCTCTCTCAGCTATCTCGGGAGGGACTTGTTTCAGGGTTACCTGATATTCAGACTCAGCATCTTGGAGTATGTGGCACCTGTCAAGCTGGCAAACAGCATCGGACTTCATTCACACATGGAAAGTCTTGGCGCGCATCTAAGGTACTTCAATTACTTCATGCTGATATTTGTGGTCCTATGAATACATCTTCTGTTACTGGTTGCAAATACTTTTTGCTTATTGTAGATGATTTTAGTAGAAAGATGTGGGTGTACTTTCTTAAACATAAATCAGATGTATTTAGTATCTTTCAGAAGTTTAAGTCCTTTGTTGAAAAAGAGTCTGGACATAGTATCATTACTCTTAGGACAGATAACGGGGGGGAATTTTGTTCTTCTACATTCTCCAACTTTTGTGATACTGTTGTGACGTTTTCACACATCGCCCCATTGCAAATGGGGACCCTTGCTTTTTTTGCTTTTTAGGGTTTGTTTTTTGGTCTTTTAGGGTTTTGTTAGTTAGCCTTTGCATTTTGAGTGCTGTCAGGGAGATCAATAGGATAGCAGGTCCTGAAAATTTGGCTAAGTCCGAAAGTCCTGATCCTGAAATTTGGCTAAGTCTGGAATGTCCTAAAAATTTGGCTAAGTCTGAAAGTCCTGATCCTGAAATTTGACTAAGTCTGGAAACTGAAAAACCCCAAAAAACTAGATTTTGCTATATAACTCCTGGAGGTCTGAAACCACTCTCAAACATCCTGAAAGTATATATGGAATATAACTTATACTTAAATGTTATATTCCATAAAAATTATCCTGATAGAGAGTTCGAAAAGTCAAATTTCGCTCCTGTCCTTCACTGAGGATCCAGAGCGAATTTCGCTCCTGTCCCTCTCCAAGTGTCCAAGGTGAATCGCTCATGTCCCTCACCAAGGGTCCAGAGCGAAAAAGCTTAGTGGAGTCATTCCTGACCTTGTTTGGACAAATTGAGACATCAAAGGCATGAAGGAGGACGTAATCAACCCATTGAAGATAGTTTTGAAAGTTAACAAGGCATAAATGAGCTCATAAAGGCTAGGGCGCTCCTGTCCCTCTCCAAGGGACCAGAGCGATTTTCCCTCAAGACAAGTTTTTGGCAAAAGGAAGGCAAGTTTCGCGTTTGAGGTGGGTGAAGGAAGATGCAATCGATCCGTTGAAGATAATTTTCGAAGCTAGCAAAACACAAGTGAGCTTATAAATGCAAAATCGATCCTGTCCCTCTCCCAGGGACCAAGGCGAAAAACACATTAGCTAACCTTCCTCTCCAAATTCGGACGAATCCAAGTCAAGACGCAAGGTCAAAATGATGTTTAAAAGGTTTCACGGAGGAATGAAGTTGCAAAGACCACAAGACTTGATAAAAATGGCTAAGGCGCTCTTGTCCTTCACTCAAGGACCAAGGCGAGATTCTTAACAAAGTGATATTTTCATCATGCTTAGGCGCCAATATCCTTCAAATTGTATTAAATGCCAAATTCGCCAAATCCTTGAAATATTTTAATTAAATTTGCATTTAATAAATGTGCGTTGGTATTTAATAATTAATTTAAGCCTTTAAAAAATCGAAATTTTTAATTGTAAAGGCATTTGAAATTAATTATTATTAATTTAAAATAAAAAGAAAGAGCGCTTGGGGTATTATTTTAATATTATTTATAAAGTCGGCCTCTTCTTTTATTTAATTTTTATTTATTTTTGGCTTATTTTCAAAGCCGGCCTATGGGAAAATAAAATGGTAAGCGCTCTATATATTTGAGGTGTGTTTTCATTATTCAATTCATTCACTCATCATTTCAAGTGCGATTTGGAAGAGCAATTTGAGGAGCGAATTTCTACGAGGAGTGGAGACTAAGAAGGGCGAAATTCATCTTGAAGGCTATTGGAGAGGCGTATTTCTTGCTAGATTGGAGGATAAATTCCAGATGTTTTGAAGGTATTTGAAGGCAAATTTCCAGATCTTGAAGAAGCTAGTGGAAGATGGAGTTCTTTTCCAAACTAAAGGGGGCGCATTTTGCTAAAGGGAGTCTTGATCTACATTTTGCCTAGCGAATTCTCCTATTTTTGCATCATTTTTTAGAATTAATTCCCAAGTGAAGGTATGGCGTAATCACCTTGGCACCATTTTTGAAGATTTAAATTTTGCTTTGAAAATCCTAAATTAGGAAATGATAACTCAAGATTTATCATGAAATTTCCTAATTAAAATCTTGAATCTTCCTTTTAAAGTTTAATTTTTAGATTTCAAGATATATTACTAATTTTGAAATGTTGTGTAGGTATCAAGATGGCGACTCCAAAGCCCGGAGGATCTACAAGCCAGATCAAGGACGGTCTCCTCCAAGGACGATCAAGCAAGGACAAGGGCGACCTCCTCCAGTCTAGCATTGACAAGGACGGCCTTCTTCGATCCAGCATCATCAAGATAAGGGCGACCTCTTCCAATCCAGTATTCCAAGGCGAGGTACATCAATCATCCTGCACATCAAGGACACAAGAAGTTAGAACAGAAGTTAGAACAAGGGTTCGTTGAAGAAGCAGACAGTTCCAGATGAATTAATTAAAGCTAGCTTCTCAACAACATCAAGTTGAATATTTACCAAGTTACAAGTGTCAGACGAGGTGGCATCCTAGTCATCACTTCTCCAGTCGGATTGGTCCACCTCAGCATGTCCAGATTCAATGTACCTAACTCATGGAAGGTGGCACAAACTCCGATGTACCTACCCCGGCTATTCATTGGTGGAATTTTCTAGAGAGGACATGTGTCCAAGCAATACAATTTTATCATTGGACAAGCATTAAATGTTATGTAATGGTTGTAACAAACCCTAATTAGGGTTTTCATTGTTGAATCTTGGCCATTGATCTCGAATTGATCTAAGCCATCGAATTGTATTGAGGGCACTATATAAGCCCTGGCATTTCATTTTGTAAAGGGATTTTTTTTTTAGAGAGTTAGAAGATAGTTGGAAGAGTTAGAATATAGTTGATAGAATAGCAATTAGAGTAGAGTAGAGAGAGAAGGCAAAGATTGTTGCCAAGATGTTGTTGTAAAAGACTTGTAACTTCATTGAAGAAATGGTGAAATTCATGGGTCGATTCGACAATTTGCATGGTCTTTATACTTCTCATATTTGATTTCATGTTAATAGATGAGTGGAAGAAATGTGCTTGATTGATGGTGAAATTTGTATATCCATACTACTAGCAGTTTGTTGATTGCAAACTTGCCTTGCGTAGTCAACTGGAATCGTTCAGCCTAAGCTTAACTTCAATTGTCGCCTCTTCATTGATATGCATCAACCTGATGGTGTCTATGCTTGCAGTGATGATTTGAACATCATAAAGCTTTCCTTCGAAGATCGCACTAGCCTTGTGGAGATGGTCCTGCGATGTCAAAACAAGACTTAGTTAGAATTTCATCAAAGATCAATCATTGCTCCTACATTCCTTAGTATTAGGATTAGATTCTCTCCTTGCCCTCGTCTTTTTTCCTTTTTTTGCAAATCAAAGCTAGTGAAATCCTGTGTTCCAGCAATATTCAAAGCAGATCAGACGTTCAATCATCGAATGTAAGTCCCCTTGTGATTCCAGCAAATCACATCATACCACAGAGAGCTTATCCACACGTAGAGACCCTACATACAAGAACCTTGGAGTCATCCTGATTGATCCTTTTTCGCGATATCTTCAGCAATCAGAGGCTTTACTCAAGAGAGGATAAGGTACCTTTAGGTATTTTATTCTGTGTTTGATAGTGTACAAAATACACGTCAACAGATACCCATGGCATCAAACGCCAATTGACTACACCCTACACTCCTCAGCAAAACGGTGTTGTCGAGCGTCGCAATCGTACGGTTGTTGAGATGGCTCGCTCTATGTTACAACACAGGAGTGTTCCAAATAAGTATTGGGCTGAAGCAATGTTTACTGCTGTCTACCTACTTAACCGTTCTCCTACTCAAGCTGTTAAGGGGAAGACTCCAAAAGAGGTCTGGTCTGGTCGGAAGCCGAAGATCAGCCACCTGAAGGTTTTTGGCTCTGTTGCCTATGTTTGGATTCCAGATGCTAAGCGCTCCAAGTTGGATTCCAAAAGTCAGAAACTCATGATGACAGGATACAGTGATCACCATAAGGCCTACAGACTGATAGATATAGACACTGAACGTCTTATCTTCAGTCGTGATGTTGTATTTGATGAAGACAGAGGATTTTTTCAGTCCCCTTCTTCTGAGCAGAGTTCTAAGGATCGGCCTCACAGTGTTCTTATTCCATTAGGTTCGCCTGATGGGAGGGATGATGCAGAATCTATTTTCGATGATGCACTACCTGAGTTCCCTCCGGAGAACAATCCTCCTCCTGCTCCTGATCTTGAGCCTCTTCCAGCTCCTCCAGATGTTTGCACTTCTACTCTCCGGCCTAAATGGTGGGCCAAGACCATTGGTGATCTCAGGGATACTGAGCTCATTGAGGGTAGAACCTCCCGTAATAAGAGCAAACAGCAGCATATAGTCAATTTTGCTCTCATGGCTAACATACACAGTGTTTTTGAGCCTCAGACATACTCAGAGGCTAAAGGTATACCTGAGTGGGAACAGGCTATGGAAGCTGAGTTCCAGAGTCTTCAGAAGAATCACACTTGGGCCCTTTCTGATCTTCCTTCAGGGATGAAGCCCATTAGCTGCAAATGGGTGTACAAAGTAAAATACAAAGCTGATGGAACCCTAGACAAGTATAAGGCTCGTCTTGTTGCTCGTGGGTTCTCACAGAAAGAAGGCATTAACTACAAGGAGACTTTTGCTCCTACAGCCAAAATGAGTACCATACGGCTCGTTCTTGCCTTGGCAGCCCAGTTCAGTTGGAAAGTCCATCAGATGGACGTCAAGAGTGCTTTTTTGAATGGTGACTTACAGGAAGAAGTCTACATGACGCAACCCCCAGGATTCAAGGTTGCTGGTCAAGAACAGAAGGTCTGTAGACTAGTCAAAGCACTCTATGGTCTGAAACAAGCTCCTCGGGCTTGGTACATGAAAATTGATAAGTACCTGACAGATCATAACTTTCAGCGGAGTCCATCTGATGCAAACTTGTATATCAAGCATTCTAGTAATGATATTTTGTCTGTGGTTGTCTATGTGGATGACTTAATCATTACTGGCAGTTCAGCACATTTGATCACTGGGATCAAACAGGATTTGTGCCGCACCTTTGATATGATAGATTTGGGACTTCTACATTACTGCTTAGGAGTTGAAGTCTGGCAGACTGAGAACAGTATCTTTCTCTCTCAGTCCAAGTATGCCAGAAGTCTTGTGGACAGGTTCAGAATGCTGGATTGCAAACCTGCCTCTACTCCTATGGAACCCAGGCTCAAACTTTCAGCTCAGTCATCTTCACCAGTTGTGGATGAATCTCTGTTCAGGCAACTAGTGGGCAGCCTCATCTATCTTACTGCCACTAGACCTGACATTAGTTTTTCAGTGAGCTACATTTCACGCTTCATGACAGCTCCCAAGGCTGATCATTGGATAGCAGCGAAGCGTGTGCTGCGTTATGTGAGTGGCACTCCTAATTATGGACTTCTGTACACTCGGAGTTCTGATCCTATACTCAGTGGTTACACAGATTTTGACTGGGCAGGTTCGGTTGATGACCAAAAGTCTACAGCAGGGTATGTGTTTAGTTTGGGATCTGGTGCTGTCACATGGACTAGTAAGAAGCAGCAGGCAGTGGCTCTCTCCTCGACAGAAGCAGAGTATTGGGGAGCAGTTAAGGCATCTTGTGAGGCGGTTTGGCTTCGACGAATGCTTGTAGATATGCATGTCTCCCAGGCAGGTCCTACTCCCTTATTCTGTGATAATCAGGGAGTGCTCAAACTCGCCAAGAATCCAGTCTTCCATGAAAGAACCAAGCATGTGGAAACTCATTGTCACTATATTCGACAGCTGGTTGAAGACGGATCCATCCAGTTGCTGTATGTTCCTACCTCGGAGCAGCCAACAGATATCTTCACCAAGCCCCTTGGTCCTGATAAATTTATAAAATTCAGGGGGTCTATAGGTTTAGTTAATAGATTGAGCATTAAGGGAGGGTAAGAGAATATTAAAATAATGTTAATTTTAGTATTAATGCTCAATAGTGTATATTCTTTTTTAGTTAGATCGTCTTCGATCTTCTCAGCAGTTTCTTATTAGAAACTTGCTATTCTTGTAAATATCCTTGTATTATTTATGAGCGTCTTGCTCATTCTGTTAATACATCAATTCTTTGAAATCCATTGCGTGTCTCGCATTGTTTTAAGTCTGAGAAATAGTAATTGATATCAGTCCATGTGTTTGACTATATCTCAATCATTGTAATGTCATATTGGGCTTTCATGTGAATAAGAGTGAAGGAGTATTGGCTGGATCTTATATAATTGTTTCTGAGGATGTCTGACAATTGTTTGTCATAATGCCAGTCCATATTTGGGAGTCAAATTTTTTATGTTACATCTCTTGATAGCTGTCTATGCATTTCATGGTTATCATACTTTCATTTACAAGACATATGTAGTTGTTCTTTTTGAGGAATTAGTGTTTGAAGTCCTTCATATTAAACTGAAACTACTGAGACATACATCAGCATAACACGCAAAATCAAAGTTGCATAACACACAGATTGAAGAAGACAGGCTGTTAGCAAATCTTCCTTACCTATTCAGTTTAAACACTACAAGGGACATTACAGATAGGAAAAAAAACATAGACATATGCATGTGAATGTAACTTGTAAATCAGCAGTTGACAAAACCTTTGTAGGCTATCTTATATAAAGAAGTGGGCAATTTACCCTAAACTGAGGAGTCCTGGGTGACTTTTATCAAGAGTGTTGGAGTATATCAGAAAACCACCTCGGAAAAGAGGAATGACTTGGGTGAAAAACCTTGATGAAGGTTTGGAGAAGCCCTTGGCTTTCTTCAATCAAACACTGAGAGATTATGAAGTGCGATATAACCCCATGGAAAAGCAAGTTTTTGCCATCATGAGAGCTCTCAAAAAATTCAGATATATGCTTGCAAACAATCCTATCAAAGTGCTGGTTTCTCATCCTTGTGTGAGAAATTTTATGATGGGAGCTGAGATAAGTGAAAAAAAGAGCTGGTTGGGTAGCCAAAATTCTGAAATGTGATGTCGCCAGTAAGGCTAGAAAACCGATCAGAGGTAGAAGCCTTTGTGAACAGCTTGTGAGGATGCAATAAATGAAGATTCATCTTTGGTTGTACAAGAAGGTACAGCTGTTATGAACTCTTGGACAGCAGGCATAGCCAATTATCTATCCACTCGTGAGTATCCTATGGGGTTAGACAAGACTAAAAAGAGACATTTCAGATTGCAATAGATACCATATGTGTTTGAGGGTGGTTTTCTTTTTAAGAGAAATCTAGATGGAGATCTACTAAGATGTGTAGAAGGAGAAATGAAAATTGGTTATGGCCACATTGGAAGAACACCAAAAACAAACAAAACAGTACTTTGACAAGAAGGTTAGAACATCAGGCCTTTAAAGAAGGTGACTTGGTGCTAAAGTTGGATGCTGCTAGAGCCACACCTGGAGGACATACTAGATTTGATGCTATCTAGAGTGGATCCTTATATCATCACCAACTGCAAGGAGGCCCGGGCTCGATGGCCAAGTTCTTCCCGTCCCAATCAATGGAATTCAACTCAAACCTTGTTTTTGAGGTTGATGGTAACAAAATCATGTACATAATAGTGTAATTTTCCCGTTTTCCAAGAAGCACTACTACACACTCTGCATTCTCATTAGGGGATTGCATGAGTTAAAATTTTGTTGTTTTGCTCTAAGTGCATTTTGTCTAATGTCCCCATTTCCAACCCTGAACATCAGCTATTTTCTAAGGATTGGCCTATCAACAAAGTCCCGTAGACCAATGAGATGGATACCGAACCCATCCAGGAGTTGCAAATTCACACAAGAAATCTTCTGACTGCACTTCAGGAGTTTATCTGATGTTTCCAGTGGTTAGAGACAATCTTTCCAGTGGTTAGAGACAATCTCCTAAATTATAGGAGTGGCTCCTATTTTTTAGGAGGGGACCTAATTTTATGGAGGAAACTGATAGAAGGCTCTGTGAACCGTTCTGGATGTTTGAAGACAGTTTCCTAAATTTTAGGGAGATCCCTATTTTTTAGGGAGGGACTGACAATTCAACCGGAGATCACCCGGAGCTTGTAGGAGCATATCAGGAGACCCTATGAGCATTTTCAGTTGTTCTAAGATTGTCTCCTATTTTTTAGGGATGTTTCTATTTTTTAGGAGCAGACTAGTAGTCACCAGTGGACCCACCAGGACGTCGGGAAGATTGGCAGAGAGCCAATGAAGCAAATTTCAATGGTCAGAAACAGTTCCTTAGTCTTTCAGGAGGATCCCTATTTTTTAGGGGGAAGTGGCAGTTGAAGCACTACATCCAGTCATCACCCTGGGTACCAGTGGTACCATCAGGTTTCAGTTTGGGGGTGATTGGGTGTGATTTCAGGGAAAAAATCTGAATATTTAAATAATCATTAAAAAAGTATTGATTTAATAAAGTTACTTTATATTATTTTAATAAAGTAACTAATAAGGGGACCACCATCGGTCATGATGCCTAGGGAGGCTCAAATAAATTTGTTTTAAAAACAACTTAATAAAAAATAAAAGGGGACTTTGAGAAAGTTCGATCAGCAAGGAGGGGCAATAAAGTGAGTTTTGGAGGGAAAAATAAAGTGAGTCTTTGGAGGGAGAATAAAAGTAACTTTTAGGGTTCATTTCATTGATTCTTTGGAAATTGTTTTGGAGAGCAGCAACCATGTGGAAAAGAAATTCTCAGATCTATTGTGGACGACAAAATTCCTTCATAATTTGGTGGCCTACAGAGGTAACAGATCCTCCAAAGGTCAGAATTATCCAGTTTATGCAGGTTATCAGCATCAAGGAGGGCATTTGCAGGCCTTATCAGGGTTTCTATCTGAGTTGTTGCAGATTTGTGTATACTGTTGCAGATCCAGCAGTGTTGCAGCATATAGGCAGGCCATACCTCTTCAAGGGCAGCCATACTAGGCCAGAGACCCACGTGGGAGTCTTGTGCAGCCATTGCTTAGTGTTTTCAGACTATAAGAAGACAGTTCAGACCTTGGGACTCAGTCTGATTTGCAGATCTGACCTCAGGGAGGCAATGCATGGTGATTTTCCAAGCTTTAGATGTCAAATTTGTTGTCCCAGAAAATTAAATCAGATCTGTACCTAAGTTGTACGGGTATGTGACTTGTACATTTGATACAATAAGCATTAATTAATTGTCCCCTTGTTGCATTTAGTATTTGTTTTAGTTACCAGCACTTTCCTTTGTTGCATGCATTGTAATTTGAGTCAAATCAGAAAATCATTGAAAACTCAAAAAAATCAAAAATAAAAACAAAAAACTTTCCAAAAATCAGAATTTTGGCAACAGCAGATTGGGGTGGTATACTATAGTGGTATCAAAGCACAGATATTCCTGCCATCCTATGCTTTCAGCAGAAATTCAAAATTTAATAATGGGTTCGTACGAGCAAAAGATGAGGGAAGAAATTCTTAGCAGGTTTGACAAATATGATACACTTCCTCAACCTATTAGGGAAGAATTACCTTTCAATAGTTTCATGAAACACCATTCGAGATTATGCTACAAGACTGTGTTTGCGAAGGAGTATCACATGATAGCTTTTGATCTATTTGCTCGGGAAGAAGGTAGAAAAACCACAAATGAGGAGTTTGAGAATGTTGATGATGATTCCTATGACATGCATGCACCTACCATTGATGAGTTTGTCCTTCAAGAAGAAGAAAAATCAGTAGTTGAGGTTGTGCATGATGAGTTCCTTAATGTTTCTTATGGAGCTAGTGACAGTGTCGAATGCACTCATGTGCTTTCAAGGTAGAGCGTATGAGGATTGTAGAAGATATGGACATTCAAATGACAGAACCATCTATGATGGAACAGCCACATGGTGGTATGAGTTCATTTGGGTTCCCTCTTATTGGGTGTAGTATTATTTCATTACTCTCTCCTCAGCTTGGCATGGAATCAAAACATTGTCTTGGAATTGTTGAGTGTAATGTCCCATTCCCAAAATAAGATTAGTTTCCCATAGGCGTTATCATTGAGATCGTTCAAATCTGAGAAGTCTCCCATAGGCATTGGTTTTGTGTAGTAAAAAGAAATCATTCAGATGGCAGAGACAAGGCAGGTGGAGAACTGTTTTAAAGACGATGAGCAAGCAAGCAGACAACAGAGATGAGGCAGACGGCAGTGTATGCTACATGGGACAGGGTCTACTGCGTGGGACAGGCGGATCCAACACAAACTCATCACTAGGGTTGCATAGATCACGACGACCTCGGATCCAGTAGAGGGGGTCCCAACTCCACCAAACAAAGAAAAGAATCTTTCAATTTTCAAAGTGTTTGTTGGGCCCAAAAAGAGATAAGGTGTACCAAAACCTATCCTCATGTTTTTCTTCTCTCCCATCTCCAATCATTTATTTTACACTTTCTTTCAAAATCTGGTAAATGGAAACTGGCACAAAACAACACTTTAACATTACACAAAACAACATTTGGAAACTGGCACAAAACAACATGTGGATCGACCAAGATGAGACAAAGGGAAACTTAACAGTAATATGTCAGGAACCTGGTATGAAAGGGTCCCATTTTTCAACAGGAAACAATTTTTTATACCATCTGGGGGTAATGATGGGGATTGATTTCAATAGTAACCTCCAAGCTCAGTGGATGAGCTCAATGTTAAACATTTTTTGCCAAGAGGGCTAGAAACATTCTGCAACTCGACCTATAGCGCCTCAACCTTTGGCAAATTTTGAGGGTTTAACAAGGACCTGGGAATCTGTCATGGCAGATTTTCTCCAAAAACAAGCAAGCAACGCAAAGGAAAGACTAATAAATGCGAAATAGTACAAAGGTATTTTAAGGCGTAGACAGATTCAAAAGCTAAAGCAAACGCATAAGAAACAATTTGCAACAATTCTACCGAGCGTGAACAATTTAACTCACCAATTCGGTGTGGTGCAATCGACGCATAATGGGAACAAAATGGAGGGGATACAAGAACAAACAGAAATTAATGAGAACCCCAAATCAAATTTGTTCCAAGCAGAAGTAGACACATCAAGCAAAGATGATGGCATGGAAGATAAACAAGGTAAAAAAAGATTCTACAGTCCAACAATAGCAACACTATTATGATCTTCTAAGTTTACACGTGGAGGAACTCGTGGACGTAAAAAAGAGGCTTGAGACACTAGAAGCGAGGAATTGGGAAGAGGAGAACAAAGTGTATGGAGCAATATAGTACACAAGCAAAATAGAAAGAGAGAACAAGTCTTAAAGAGAAAATCTCAAACATGCAAATCAAAATGGAAGGAGGACAGCAAGAGTTGGACACCATAAAACAAGAACTAGAACAATGGAAATTACATAAGGATAAGGGATCGAAATTGATAGAAGGAGAGGAGACTATCCAAATGAAGGAAATTCAATCAGCCTTAGCTGACTTGGAAATTAAAGAGTCCAAACCAAGGGAGCAGATAGAAGAGGCTAAATCTTGGTCTCAAGTTGTTAACGGATCAGCAAACAAACAAAAGGGAATTATTGAGCAGCAAGTCAAAATACAAATAAGGGAAGAACAAGATAGGCACGGCAAGGCAGCAAATATCATTATCAAAGGATTAAAAGACTTCGGAGAAAAAGAGAGAACTGACATGCTAGTAAAAGACTTTCTTCGTGATAAGTTGGAATGGACAGGGAGTATTCAGCAAGCAAATAGGATAGGAAAGGAGATAAATGGAGGAAGAGATAGGCATATGAAAGTTACCCTGAGAAATATAGAGGACAAGAATATGATCCTTATAAATAGAAGACTACTTAGAGAATCACATTTCTATCTAGATGAGGATCTGACTTTTGCATAGCAAGATGAACAAAGAAAGGAGTGGGATAAAGTAAAGACAGCGAGAAATGAGGGAAAGTGGGCATGGTTGCAGAATGGGAAAGCTCAAATCGGGGAGCATTTCCCAAATAAGAATAGGAAATAGGGGCCCCATAGGACTGCTTAAGTGTAGTAAGTTGGAATTGCAGAGCCTATCCATGGAAAAGAGGTCAAGGTGTGGGGCCCATAGCAAAGGGGAAAGATATTATCATTTTTGTTGAAACACATGAAAATGACGGCTGCAAGGTCCCGGATTTTGAAGGTTACAAGAAATTTTCAGTGTGGAACAAAGGGAACGAGACAGGTAAAGGACATCGCAGAGTCACAGTGCTTATAAATGAGAAGTATGGAATCGTAAAAGTTGAAAAAAGAGAATCCAAATTAACAATACATTTGGCTGCAAATAACAGTGAATGAGATAATTTTCAGGTTGGTTGCTTGTTACTTCATTGCTAAAAACTCCAAGTTTTACAAAAGATGGAATTTAGACAATGAAGACCCATATGCATCTCTAAAAAAGGATATCTCCTTATTCAGCACCTTAGGAGATATAATGATAATAGGGGACTTCAATGCAAGGACAGCAAATAACCAATCTTTAAAATTTGAGCAGTGGTGAGAAAGGAGAAAATAATCCTCTTTGGTTGGAAGAAGGGGGGGATCAATTGTGGGCAAGAGCCTCAAAGGATAATAATGGGGATGTCTCGCACTTTGGGGCAGAATTGTTGGGGATGTGCAATTTGTTTGGTATGGTTACTTGCAATCAAATGAGGGGCTGACCTACTTTAGGGGATAACCTATAATGGTCAGAGTGTTGTAGATTACGTTATTTGTTCTCAAAACCTTACATCTAGAGTGTTGGGGTTTGACATTGGAGAATGCCCCATAGAAATGAAATCCGAACATATGCCTCTTTTTGTTAAGTGAGACTTTGCACCAAGCTGCCCACAAAATGAACAAGTTCTTCACCTGCAAAAGAAAAAAGCTACTAAAGGCAAAATCCCCATAAATCAGGAAAACAAGGACATCTTCAATGCTGTTCTTAAGCAGCAATTTCATGCAATAAATAATACTATGGCTGATGAAAGGGTCATTAAAGAGAGTGACCATGTCCATAGCAGTTTGCCGATCCCTATAATCCACAAGGCTTTGAGCGAATGTAAAAGGACTTGCAGTAAGAAGAGGGCCACAAATACTTTTCCAACAAACCCATGGTATGATGAAGGATGTAAGGCAGCCAAAGGATCTTTAAAAGGGAAAGATTTGAGCAAAGAAAACAAGAAGTAGTATGCAAAATTGATTCAAGCAAAAAAAGAAGAATATGTAAATGCAAGGAGGAAAGAGTTAATCTATCTCGGTAAACACAACCCCAAAAAATTTTGGGAGCTACAGCAAAGGAGAAAGCAAACTAAGAACAATATCACAGATGCTCAATGGTTGGAATATGCTAAGCTTCTTTACAAGCGGTTACATGAGAAGAACTTCCCCCCCATAGTGAACACTTCGATGGAGCTATTCATAGTGGATGATATCAAACAAGGAATAAAGAATTTAGCAAGTGGTAAGGCGAGTGATATTGATGGGCTTCAAGCTGATTTTTTTAAGCAGGGAGTTGAACTTCTCGCTCCTCACATAAAGGGAATCTTCAATAATGTCATTTGAGATGGTTTCCCAACGGATTGGACAACTAGTGTGGTTATTCCCATTTTTAAAAGTGGGGATATCAATAATCCGTCTAACTATCGCACTATCCTAGTCAACCCCCTTCTAGGCAAACTTTTCGAGAGCATGGTATGTTGGTGTTGGAAATAAGCCACACCCGGACCGACGATGGACTGGTCCAAGAAGGGCCAGTAGCTCAGTGGTAGAGCACTCCAGCAGCGTATGGAAGGTCCTAGGTTCGAGTCCTAGCTGGTCCATATCTCAACATGGTATCAGAGCCAGGTCCAGGCTAGGAGCCTCAAGCACACAAGAGGTGTGGCTTAAGGGGGGGTGTTGGTGTTGGAAATAAGCCACACCCGAACCGACGATGGACTGGTCCAAGAGGGGCCAATAGCTCAGTGGTAGAGCACTCCAGCAGCATATGGAAGGTCCTAGGTTCGAGTCCTTGCTGGTCCATGTCTCAACATGGTATCAGAGCCAGGTACGAGAGGTGTGGCTTAAGGGGGGGTGTTGGTGTTGGAAATAAGCCACACCCGGACCGACGATGGACTGGTCCAAGAGGGGCCAATAGCTCAGTGGTAGAGCACTCCAGCAGCATATGGAAGGTCCTAGGTTCGAGTCCTAGCTGGTCCATGTCTCAACATGGTATCAGAGCCAGGCCCAGGCTAGGAGCCCCAAGCACACGAGAGGTGTGGCTTAAGGGGGGGTGTTGGTGTTGGAAATAAGCCACACCCGGACCGACGATGGACTAGTCCAAGAGGGGCCCCTAGCTCAATGGTAAAGAACTCCAGCAGCGTATGGAAGGTCCTAGGTTCAAGTCCTAGCTGGTCCATGTCTCAACATGGTAGAGCGCAGAATCAGCAATTGGGCAGAAAATGAAGGAAAAAGAGCCAAAGGCCAAGCTGGTTTCAGATCTAGGCATTCCACCATTGATCATTGCATCATTCTTCGTCATTTGATAGAGAAAATATGGGACAATCAAGGGGAACAAGCATATTGTTGTTTTGTGGACTTTAAGAAAGCCTTTGACACAGTGCCTACAGACAAGCTATGGAACAGAATGGAAGAATTGGGTGTTCCTGACATGTATAGAGCTGCAGTGCATAGACTCTATGAGAAAGTTAGAGCTAAAATCAGAACTAGTGAAGGAATGTCCAAGTGTTTTGGTGGTGATATTGGCGTTAAACAAGTGTGGCCTCTATCCCCCACTTTGTTCGGTTTATACATTGATAAATTAGAAGCATGGCTAAACAAAACGGATGGAGAAAGCGTCCAACTTGTGGGCTATGAGCTGAAATTACTTCTATATGCCGATGATCTTATCCTAATTTCTAAAACAGCTCACGGACTAAGAGATCACTTAAAAGCCCTAGAGAACTTTTGTCAGGAGGTAGGTATGCAAGTGAACATTACCGAAACCAAGATCATGATATTCTCTTTAAAGAGGAAAGGAAAGAAAAACAAATTACCTTCCTTTTTTATGGCAGCCAGTTGGAAATTGTGAAAGAATACAAATATCTTGGGATTGACTTCCGCTATAAAGCTTAGTTGGGAGACTTGTAGAGCAAAAAAGGGTACATGGGGGATGAAAAGCATCGTATCTACTCCAAAATAGGTGCTGAAAAGATGAACTGTGGGATTGGAAAACCAAGAAAACTCTTTTTGGTTTTTTGGTTACACATATGGTTGCGAAGTTTGGGGAGGCAGCATATCAAACTATGGATGGAGATAGTTAGAGAGAATTCAAAAAACACCTAATCACAAGCAATCTCAAAGTTAAAATGTCAATTGCATATGAAATCCTTTTAGCGGAAGCAAGTACTTTCCTAATCTATCTAAAGGTGGAAATCATGGATAACCAGCAGTGGCCTAAAATTGCCACGGACGAGGGTCTTAACCGTAGGAAGAAGACTTGGATGAAACAAAACAAAAAGTAGTTGAACAAGTGGAACATCAAGCTACACGAATGTCCAAACACCAATGAGGAAATAAAAAAGTTGGTCATAGGAAAGTTTCAAAGTGCTATGTGGACTAATTGCATTGGACATAAAAAGACATATTACATCAAAGAGTTTAACCCAACTTGGGACCACGGAGAGAAAGCATACTTAGGGGCAGTTATTAAAGGAAAGGAAAGGCTGCTAGTGGCACAATTGAGGACAAGTTCACATCATCTCAAGTGTGAAACGGGTAGGTGGAAAAGGCCCAAAGAGTTACAGGAAGAGAGAATTTGCTTGTTCTACGAGATGGGTGCAATTGAGACCGAAAGGCACTTTCTCATTGAGTGCACACCCCATGATGATATTTGTGCTCAGTACGAGATCATCTTGAAGACCGACAACATGCATCATTTATTTGGCGAGGATAAGATAAATCAGACTGCTAGCTTTCTGGTCAAGATACATAGCAGGAGATCTGGCATTGAAAAGAATATGAAGTTAGCTTAGGCTATGATTTCCTAGTCCCATAGATTAATCGATCTCGTGGACATTAGTAAAATCATTCATTCATTCATCCCATAGAGATGAATTTGTAAATAAGATTCAAAAAAGAAAACAAGAAAAGAAGAAAGACCAAACAACCTTTACATCAACCAAGTCAAAACATCTATTGACTTAGAATAGCGATTAAACAAGATTATATGTGACAGCGATGCAGTCTATAAAGAGGGACGACGATTATCTTGTGAATAGTCAAAATATTAATGCAGACGATGTTTGTATCTTCCAATATAATATCTTCGTATTCAAGCACCCTGGTAATAAGATTCAAACACTAGACTTTAAGGCGATTTGATGTTTCGAGCCTTCTGGGTGGTAGTCGAGATCAATATTACTGTCACTAGTATTGGCAATCTCCAAACAAACAATAACCATCCTTCCCGATGACAGGCACATAAACTTCCGCTACTCTATCGTTGGAGGGCAAGCGTACAGCGCCACTAAAGAATACATCTCTTCACCGAATATGACAATATGCAGGCAACAATTGATCTCTGAAAAAAGACATCAAAGATCTTAAGACAACGATTAACAAAACAGAACATGAGGAATAAGTCGATAAAGGAAGGATGAATGCAATCGTATGGGGTTTGGAATTAATCCATTAGGAATATTGAAGACAGTGCCATCAGCAATTATTAGTCACATAACAAATGGAAGTCGTTAATAGCTGGGAGAAGTTAGATTATGAACTAACTAAATAATTAGTTAATATTAGTAAAAAGGTGCAATATGACCTTGGGTTGCAACACCTTCATTCATGTCTCTTCTAGACTTATTAAAAGGACATTCACCGATCATTCCAAAGGACCCATTGAACATCTTTTACTTCTTATTCATCCTTTGTGGATTCGCTCACCTGGAGTAAGCAGCCCTTGACCTTTGGATGCACATTTACCAGTTAAACATATCAGACACATCGCCTATCAGGTTTGCTATAAGTCACAAGATAAAGCAAACAACCAACCATATCTAAAGATTGTATAGAATCACTACATCATCTTACACATCAGGCAAGCATTCATAGATTGAAGGTCTTATCAGACCAATACAGTATACTATCGCATACATTAACAGCCTGAAATCAAAAACAACAAATTAAGCAGCATAGTGTACGCCGTCATATCAAAGACAGCAGAGGTACTCTATCCATATTCAACATTGATTACATTGCACTAATCATAGCAGATCTGATCGGTACCAATTATCATTCCATTAAGCATTGATTATCAAGGTTCATAAGGAATTTTGGAGTTTGGATAAGAAAGGAGTGCCTTATTCTTGAGTATTAACAGAAAGGGGACATTACATTGAGTTAGATGATGTTCATACACATGATGAGCACTCAGAGAATGTGGTATGCAATGAACAGGAAGGCTTGGATCACATTGTTATTGAGCTGAGTGATCAGCAATTTTGCTCATGGGAACCGGGTGTGTTGGGTTCTACATATGACGTTGTTTCCACTTGTAATGTACTTATTTATGACCATACTGCAGCCCCTACTTCATCCACACAGTTGGGCTTGAAGAATGACATTATTAGCACTGATGAGTTTGATGCTAGCCATGGAAACAAATCTGATTTGACATTGTATAGTGCTGATCGTAAATCAGGGAATCTATATGGGGCTGATAAGTCACAGGGGTACCATTATTTGTCAAGCCAGTTAAAGATAAATGATGGACAGATCATGGCAGCCATCAGACATTTTGGCAACACTCATGAGTGGGTGGCAAAATGTTGTTGGTTATCTTCCAAGATACACATTGGGCATGTTGGAGAACTACTATTTTCTGATTTTCAATTACTTAGAGAAGAATTAGTGGGAATAAGGACCAATTACTTGCAGCTTCTTTCTGATAGAGATCACCTCTTCATGCTTGGTGAGATCTATTTTGATGGCATTTACAAGCATGGGTTGGAGGTGCATGAATATAATGACAAATCAGAAAATTTACAGAGGGGGGTTGAGTCACCTAAGTCGCATCTTTTGGGAGGTCAGTTAATGGTTAAGGAAGAAATGGTTGAGGCAGCTCTAAACCATTTCGATGAAGTTCAAAAGATAATAGCAAGGATGTCTTGGAGGGTCTTACGCATTATGATGGTTCCGAGGAAGGTCCATCACTTGACGATTTGCATGTACTCAAGGAGGCCTTAGTAGTGGTTAAAACAAACTACCTACACCTGCTTGCGGATAGAGGCCATCTCCTTGCACTTGATGAGATATACTTTGATGTTTTGAAGACGAAAGGACAATGACATGGGTAAAATTGACGAGGATGACAACATGACACAAGGGTATGATGACCATTCTGATTTTTGCAATAGCAGTCCTGTTTACTTGCTGATGCTCCATCATATGGTAGCATCCACTCCTCAAGACAAGTTGGGTGTATTGCATGGGAATGACGCATTGCATGGAGTTGTGAGTACTCATCATACCATTTTAATTCAAGGTCATGACCAGGAATGTGTGGCAAATCAAGGAAGTGAGGTCTTGGCATTAGAGGATAGTAGTTCACATGAACACCTAACTTGCAGCCATGTGAGTCCAAATCAGTTTGGTGCTCAACTTGATTCACTTGCACTTGTTGATATCCATCCTCTCCCAAGAGGAAAGATGATGAAGATTGAGGAGGATAACATATTTAATCCTACAAGGAAGAAGGATATGTCTGAATGGCATGATAGCTGCTCTGATTTTCTGTTCTGGGACAGCAGTCTTTGGGTTTCATGTGGTCATAGCTTGGCAACTTCTATTCAACCGGATGCTAGTGTGGAGTTGTCCACTATGACTGTCAGTCCTTTGGCAGTAAGAGATGAAATCTTATTTGTGTATCCAGGACACAAGAAGACCGAGATACTGTGGCAAAACATGGTAAAGGTAAGTTCTGATTTTCAGTTTTGTAACAGCAGCTCTCTACCTTTATGCAAATTTGGGACAGCAGCCTATGATTATATCTCTTAAGGCAAATTTGGGAGGCATCTATCTACACATGGTTTCACTTACTATGTTGGAATACAAAAACATATAATGAGGAGTAAAGCACCATATGGTCTACAATGTTTGTCACCATATCTTGGCTTCATGACAACCTCATTCCCTCATCACACTTGGAGAGGATATGTGATGTATGAAGAAAACATCAGGGAGCATGTTGAAGGCAGCAGTACTTCATGTTTGTATCATTGGGTTGGAACCATCACATTTATGTTAGATGGAGGTTTTATACTCCTGATCACAGAGGCTACAGCTTGGTTCTTAAGGACAGCAGCTGGATGGATGATTTGGGGAATTTGGGTTCATGCATTCTTTGTTAGAGATTGGTACAGTGTTGAGATTTAATCTTCTCCTACCATTAGATATATCAGTTGCATCATTGCTAGTGATATTCTCAGCAGGATGGATGTTATTCTAATTTATATCAGCAGCATAGAGTGGAGTGGTATGTCATCCTACACTCATATGGTGGATATTTCTTAAATCCTTATGATAGCATACCAATGTAGGCAGAGCATTAATGATGTTCCCATGATGAGATGCATTTATCTCCTCACCTCCAGCATGGGTGACAAAATGATTTTGGATTCCGGCATCAGCATATTCGGTGCACTATTTCTTTGGGGTCGGGAGGAGTTGCTACACAAGTCAGGACATGGTGTTATCAAAGTGGCGTAGCGTCCATGTGGAGCTTTATTCCTGACGATGATTTAGGACCGTGGGATCATTCTTGGTTTCAGTTTGTTTCAGGAAGTTGATTTCAGGATTTGAATTGGCTTTGCTTGTGGGCAAGCAATTTTGGGAAGGGCGGACTGTAATGTCCCCATTTTTTACCCTTCCTGAACATTAGCTATTTTCTAGGGATTTTCCTATCAGCAAGGTCCCATAGGCCAATGAGATGGATAGGGAACCCATCTAGGGGTTGCGAATTCACACAGGACATCTTCTGACTGCACTTCAGGAGTTTATCCTAATTTTGTGGAGACTGGTAGAAGATTTTGTGAACCATTTTGGATGTTTGGGGACAGTTTCCTAAATTTTAGGGAGATCCCTATTAGGGAGGGACTGACGGTTCACTCACCCGAAGCCTGTAGAGAATAGCAGAAGACCCTAAGAGCATTTTCAGTTGTTCAAGATTGTCTCCTATTTTTTAGGGAGGTTCCTATTTTTTAGGAGCAAACTGGTAGTCACCAATGGACCCACCAGGACGTTGGGAAGATTGGCAGAGAGCCAGTGAAGCGAATTTCAATGGTCAAAGACAATTCCTTAGTTTTTGAGGAGGATCCCTATTTTTTAGGCGGAACTGGCAGTTGAAGCACTACATCCAGTCATCACCCCCAGTACCAATGGCACCATCAGGTTTCAGTTTGGGGGTGATTGGGTGTGGTTTCAGGGAAAAAATCTGAATATTTAAATAATCATTAAAAAAGTATTGATTTAATAAAGTTACTTTATATTATTTAAATAAAGTAACTAATAAGGGAACCACCATGGGTCATGATGCCTAGGGAAGCTCAAATAAGTTTGTTTTAAAAACAACTTAATAAAAAATAGAAGGGGACTTCGAGAAAGTTCGATTAGCAAGGAGGGAAAATAAAGTGAGTTTTGGAGGGAAAAATAAAGTGAGTCTTTGGAGGGAGAATAAAAGTGACTTTTGAGGGTTCATTTCATTGATTCTTTGGCATTTGTTTTAGAGAGCAGCAGCTGCGTGGAGAAGAAATTCTCAGATCTATTGTGGAGGACGAAAACCCTTCATAATTTGGTGGCCTATAGAGGTGAAAGATCCTCCAAAGGTCAGAATTATCCAGTTTTTGCAGGTTATCGGCATCAAGGAGGGCATTTGCAGGACTTATCAGGGTTTCTATCTGAAATGTTGCAGATTTGGGTATACTATTGCAGATCCCGCAGTGTTGCAGCATTTAGGCAGGCCGTGCCTCTTCTAGGGCAGCCGTACTAGGCCAGAGACCCACGTGAGAGTCTTGTGCAGCCATTGTTTAGTGTTTTTAGACTATAAGAAGACAGTTCAGACCTTGGGACTCAGTCTGATTTGCAGATCTGGCCTCAGGGAGGCAATGCATGGTGATTTTCCAAGCTTTAGATGTCAAATTTGTTGTCCCAGAAAATTATATCAGATCTGTACCTGAGTTGTACGGGTATGTGACTTGTACATTTGATGCAATAAGCATTAATTAATTGTCCCCTTGTTGCATTTAGTATTTGTTTTAGTTACCAGCACTTTCCTTTGTAGCATGCATTGCAATTTGAGCCAAATCAGAGTATCATTGAAAACTCAAAAATATCAAAAAAAATAAATGAATAAAAACAAAACTTTCCAAAAACTTAGAATTTTGGCAACAGCAAATTGGGGTGGTATACTACATTTTGCACACATCTTCCCCTGCTCTGTTATGTTTTAAGCAAGTCATTTCAGTTACTATTATGCCCTCATGACTCTATGCCCAATGGATGCTAAAGCATTCAAGGTTCACATGTTTATCAAGCAAACATCCAATAGAAGTCACCAAAATTTTGACACTTTGTGCCACCCTTGTTTTCCCATTATCAATAACTGATCTAAGAGATCTTTGTGCGTATCTGAGTTGCATTTTTGTGTTTCCATCTTCCCTTTTCTTTTCCTTAGCCAAATTACCCAAATGCAAAAAATCCAAATTTTGGTATGTCCTCTTCCTTGTAAAATGCCCAAATGGGTATCTATGTTTCAAATTTGGTGAAGATTGGAGCAAAAATGGCCAAGCTATGGCTAGTCAAATGTTTTACCAATTCAAGGAATCGTCGTCGACACTAACGGCAACTACAGAAACAACCAGAACTATTAAGAGTGTTATGAGTTCCTCACCCACGTCCAACCACCGACAGAGAAGTTGTGAAGGAGGGTTAGTACCATGATGATGTCAGAATTGTTTTTAAAGCAAGCAAGACTAAATTTTTCGAAGGCAAGAGGACAATAAAGAGGCCAAAGAGGTAAAAGAGGGCAACAAAAAGAAAAAAATCAACCAAGTATGAAAGTTTGAGGTTCTAGTGGTTCCCAAAACCCTTGGAACACTTGAATTCACAATTGGGATGAATTGAGGGAGAGGTTGTGCAATCATTTCGAAGACAAAAGTGATCACCTATCACTCGTGGAGCAATTGACTACGATCAAGAGGGCACCTCATGAGTTCATGGGAGATTTCAATTTCAGAGTCCATAACACATGGAATAGAATTCCTGCTCTAGTGAAGCTATCCCCAAATCATGCCTTCATGTATTATCTTAGAGCTCTCAACAGCGATATTGTAATATCCCAGTTTTTTTTTTTTTGTTTTTTAGGCCAATAATAATCATCCACAAACAGATAACCCGTTAAGGTTAGAAAGCATAAACTGAAACTTGCTTAAAAAGCAACCCTTCCACTTTCTGATCACCAAGTGCCCAATA
This sequence comes from Cryptomeria japonica, assembly GCF_030272615.1. NCBI lineage: Eukaryota > Viridiplantae > Streptophyta > Pinopsida > Cupressales > Cupressaceae > Cryptomeria > Cryptomeria japonica. Next base: position 267,079,459 of record NC_081409.1, on the reverse strand, counting down.
TGGGAAGGTGAGAGCATACGGTGAAGAGGGGATCGTTAGATCTCAAATCTGCTGAAAGAAGAAGTGGAATACAATACTGGGCGGCAAGCCAGCCCCTTCCGCTTACCCAACGGGAAAACACGAGACTTGGTAGTGAACCAACCAAGAGGAACACACAAAGGCACAAATCACTCGACCCCGATATTTCAGCGAGAGAATTGAAATTACAAAACAATCTCAACTCAACCGCTTATGCAGCGGGAGGACCATTACAATCAAGCATCACTCGACCACTTATGCAGCGAGAGGACAATTACAATCACGCATCACTCGACTACTTATGCAACAGGAGGACTGAATTACAATTTACTTGAAAATAGGTGGCAAGCCAGCCTCTTCCACTTTTTAGCGGGGTGAGAGTTACAAGCCAGAATTGGTTAGTAGTACTACTAATTAACCTTACAGTAATCAAGATAGTGAGAGAAGAGAGTAATGTTGAACATCCAAATACTAAGCTTGAAATTTCTGCTAACATCAAAATCTGCAGGTTGGAATTGCAAAACCAGCAGCCTATGGATTCACTAAAACGCTCATAACTCTCTCATTACTCACTCAATCACCCAAAATCAGTTCTAAACTAATGCTATACCAGCTACAATGAAAACAAACCAAAGGAAGCCATCAAAACACCCATATTTATTTAGCACGCTCCGAATGCATTCACTAAACCCCATGCCTAACCTGGGAAGTTCGATTTCCATTATAAAATTCCACACACAAAATAAGATGCTAAAAACTTACAAGATGCATTGCCAGTGGTAGGAAGGAAGGAGGAGTTGGTACCCAGAATGATAGAATCGCCTGGCCAAGAGGTATGAGCAAAATACACTTTCAGCAGCTTCGCGACCAGCAACCCAAAAACACTCCAATCTCACACAAAACACTCTACAATCTACAACTCACTCACCAACAGCACTGGAAATACATAGACACAGCTAGGTACTATCTCGCAAGTATGAAACTGAAACTTAGCTAGGAAGCCACACTTCGAAGCTCAGATTTTTCAATCGCCAATTCGGCAGCATAACGATGCAAATTCATTAGACACCAAATGAGAGGCCAAGCACCTGTATTTATAGATTTTTCCCTCTGAAATTCAAATGCAAATGGCGCCCAAAACCATTGAAATTCAATTTCATTTCATGTCATAGCCTGCCCTAGACACGGCGTTAATTTTCCCAAACTCCCTAGGCAAAGTTAGAACTTTTTCCTAGGTGACAACTTTGCGATATAAAATAATATAAACATGAAATATTTCATCTTTCTCAACGCCACCTTTTTAATGCCACTGACTTAGGAAAATAACAATATTGTTGGCAGATAGATATTTTTCCTAAGTTGCCCCATAACACAATTAATCAGTAATAAATATAATTAAATATCAAATCTTAGGATAAGGAAATAATATTTAATTAGATAACTTATAACTCCAATACTGATTAATACCAAAATCAAGGATGAAGTTGTGTGATGAAGACCACTGAATGCACATCACTGAGAAGGGGACATTACAATCTGCCCTTCCCAAAATTGCTTGTCCTCAAGCAATGATATCACAACTCCCAAAAATTTTAAACCGATTCGCACCAAAGCAAGTACGATCCCAGGGTCCCATGCCCATCTCAAGAAGAACCCACCATGTCGATGTTGCGCCACTCTGATCACATCAATGAAAACATCACGCCCAAACTGCACTAACCTCCCTTGTAACTCCAAAATGTTACCATCCATGATACTCAAACTAAAAAAACCTTGAAGGACTGAAACTAATATCATACAGCATCTCATGCCCATAAAGCTCTAAGTAATGAATATCAATAATGTCATTGTCTATCACAAGCCTGAGCAATAGGAAATAAATCCTACTCAACTCACAATCAAACTACACAACATACCTCATCCCCATAACTCCGCATGAATCTACTAGGCCTCAATTGAATTATTATGATACAACCATGGAGATTTTTGAAATCTCTAATGGTTCCTACTCCAAGCACCTCAAAATGATGAACCATAGAAAGCAGAGGTTCACTGTCCCAATCATAAGTAGAAGAGAGGGCATAAGAATAACCACTACTTAGAGCTTGAACACTTCCCATACACAGATACTGATAGCCCCAACTCGCCATACCTCTCATCTGAGACCATAAACCCGTTCTGCCAAGAGACTGTGAAGTCTGAAAAAGAGTACACCAACAGCCCACTAAGTTTGAAATGATTGACTTGAGATCTGATTTTAAGAAAATCAGCATCCAAGAAGATGAACAACTGCTGCAACATAGGAAATCGTCATCCAAAACAACACATCTAATCACGTCCAAGGCTGGAAATATCTTCTCTAGTGACTCCAACTCCGCATGGAACCATCCTTTGCTCAGAATATCTTCCCATTCCACTAATTGATGAGCAAAAGGAACCATCAAATGGCTAGTGAAGAAGGGAACAACACCATCAAGTCTGAAAATGTGTTCCTTATCCCTCCAAAGATCCTTCTTTCCACATGTAATAAGCTCCATCAGACCATGTTGATGATCTCGAGCCTGGACACCCAACCGACAGTGATCTTCAACATACTGAAAAGAAAACTCCAAACATCCCCAAGTGCTAGTAAGAACCAAGAGCATACTTAAGAAATTGATGTCTCCTCTAGCAATTCCTTGAAGCCTAACCATGAAAACTTCAACAACATTGGAGTATGGAACAAGTGTTGCCCTCAAATCCAACTCCCAAAATGGACTAGTATGAGCCTTATTATTAATCAACCCAAGAAATGGGTTATTAAGCATGCAATCACCACGTTCTGGTCCTTTCTCCCCTACTTTGTGAGTAACACATCTGAAATCTTCACTCCTTGTTGCTACAATGAAACCTTGGACGACTTCTAAACTGTGTTTAGACAACATCTTGATGCCAAAGATGTTGAAATCATCCATCACAAAAAGAGGGTTTTCAAGAACTTGGAAGCCATCCCTTTCTTCTTGCTCACTTCCATCTTGCTGATCCAAATCTGCACATGCAACCTTTGTTTTTCTTGTGAAGTTCTCAAGATCAAACTCTTCTTGGAGACTATCAAGCTCACCAATAACTTGCTTGATTTCTTCAGATCTTTGTGCATTCTCTTGCTCCCTGAAAAGTTTGAAATCAGCAAACTGGTCTTCTAACTCCATTAGAGCCAATTGAGTATTTCCTAACATGTCCTTTGTTGACTCAAGCTCAAGAGTAAGCTCTTCAACTTTCCTGACTTCCCCTTGGAATGCACTAGTGGTCTTCCTTGCAAGTTCAAAGGCATAATCTCGATCTTTAATCAAGTGTATGTAATCTGATTTCAATATTTCCAAAGAGTCTTTGATAAGTTGCAGATTAGGGAGAGTAACTTCATCCTTAACCCCTTTCTGTCTCTCATCCATTTGAGCCTTCCAATAGAGTTCTTCAATCAAACTATGTGTGTGATCAAATTGAGATAGAGCTTGCATTTCTTTTTCAACAGACACCTTCAATTGACCATCCCACTCATAAGAATGCAGAGATGGAACAGATAGGCAACAAGAAAAAATCAGAACTTTGTTTCTTGCAATCGCTGCCCCCATAGCTGCTCCAAGATTCTCGTCTAACTCCACCAACTAGTTGCAATTGCTCAATATCATGAAGAGGATCACATTCTACTAAATCATCAACTCTTTGCTTACTACCAACTTCATGAATAGGTGAATCAGATTTGCATTTTAGAACCTCTTTAAACTTTGTTGTCCTCATTTTTGTTTCCAAAAATGAAGGACCACCACATAAATTTTTTGTGAAAAATGAAAAATTTTACTCTATGGCATGCTTCCCGAAGCAGAATTTTGACTAATCCTAGGACTGGCTTAATCCTCAGTCCATCGTCGAACTACGTTTCGAATTTCGTCAAATTCTGAGTTCGTTTGCTATGTCTTTCCTTCAATTTCGGGTTTTAAAATCCAGACTGCAGGTGGAGAATTTTCTTCAAACTGCAAGTTTTAATGATATTCATTGTTTTGGTCTTTGTAGGGGAATTTTCAGCTTATTACATGTGCACTTTTATTAAAAAATGTTACTTGTAATTTGTTTTGAATTTCCCTTTTATTGTTTTTATTATTTTTACTATGTTTTGGTCTTTTTAGTTAAAATAGGGATTTTTTGGGCTAAATTACAAGTAAACTTGTAGTTCTCTCCCAAAACCCCTACTTTAATGGTTTTTACATGTAATAGGGATTTTAAATCCCCATTACATATGTGCAAGCAAGTATAACTTGTTGTAGGGATTTTATTTCCCTTTTACAAGTAAGTAAAACTTGCATTTCTCTCCAAAAAACCTGATTTTACACATTAAGTGCATTTTTGACATTTTTAAACTTGCAGTTTGTTCCAAAAAACCCGAATTTGCTTTGTAAGTGAAAAAGTCAAAAATAAAACTTGCTATATGGCTAAAAAAAACCCGAATTTGGCTTTGTAAGTGAAAAAGTGAAAATTAGAACTTGTCATATGTTCTAAAAAACCCGATTTTCACATACTTATGCATTTCGAACTTGTCTTTCTCTCCCAAAAACCCGATTTGCAAGAAAATCATTTTTGTTGAACTTTTCAAGTCAAATTTTGTGGAAAATTTTTGGAGGAGGAAGGCGTTTTGGATTGCTCTCTATTTTCATGCATGATTGGACACCTTTCACGCCACATGGAGGTTGCTTTTGCTGGTTTTTAGCTTATAACAACCATCACGTTTTTCCAAAAAACCACGTTTTTAACCCTTTGGGATGCCACGAATCTTCAACAATATTAATCGTTTTGGCTAAGAGTGACAAGGCGTTGAGGGTTAAGGAGGTTCTAAGCATTTTCCATGCCATTTTATTTGCATTTGCTGTCACGTTTTTCCACATTAAACGTTTTTTCCAAAACGTGGCAAGGGTTTAGTGTTCCGGTTTGTCTCTATTTATTGGATATTCTTCTCCATTCCAAGTTTGTTGCATTTTTGGAGAAGCATTTTCAGTTTGAAGAAAGGTATGTTCTCTTTCCTTTCTTTCCTTCATTTTATTATTTTCTTGTTTTCTTAGTTTTCTTTCTTAATTGCATTTTTGGAAATATGTTGTTCTTCTCCCAAAAATCGGTTTTTGTGAGAGAGATCTTCCCCTTGGTATGCAATTTTTGAATTGCATTGTTCTTCCCAAAATTTCCCTCTTTACTTGTATTCGGGATTTTTAATCCCGATTACAAGTTCGCTAGAAATTCTTGTTCTTCCCTTACGGTTAAAGAATTTAACCATTTTTTGTTAAAATTCCAAGTTGAAAAGTGTGAAATACCCCTCCCTTTCAAATTCGGGTTTTAAAAACCGGATTACATGTTGAAGAGTTCTTCCCATTTTCATGAAAATGACATTCCCGGATTTTCCCATTTCTATTCATTCATGTTTCCCATATCCGTACTTTCCATTTCCGTCATTTTCCGCAAGTCAAATTCTCATTTTCCATCCATTTCTCCATTTGCAAATTTACAAGTGCACTTGCATTCGGGTTTTAAAACCCCGATTGCATGTATGTTCTTTCCAACTTGTATACTTGCGAAAATTTCCCCAAGATTCGAAATTGGTCAAAGTCAAGATTTTCCCATTTCCATATATTTCCCATCTTCCTCTCACAAAATCGTGAAGTTCAAGAATCGAAGTTTTTCCCATTTGGAGAAGGAAGAATGATATTTGCAGCTGACTATGATGTTGCCTTAACTCTTTTAAGTCTTCATCACAGTATTTCAGGTTCACAATCAATGTCAGATTTGTCGGCATCCCCAGCTCCAAAGAAGATGAAATACAAATATGACAAATATCAGAATGAGGTAGCACCTTCCCAGGTTTTTTCTCCTGGGATCACATCAAAGACATGGAAATAGGGCACGTTGATATGTCAGAATTCGTCAAGAGGGTAGAAGATCCACAAGATAATAACTTGCAGCGGCTGTTGGACAGCCATATCCACCATGCATCATCTTTCCCAATGGCTGCTCTAGAACCTGAGTTTGTTCTCGCCTGCGCCCATCATTTTGACAAAGAGACAAGGGTCATCAAAAATGATGATGGTGAGGTAATAATCCGTCTTGACGCAGATACGATCGAGAAGGTCTTTAGAATACCTCTGACACTTGTTTATATGGAAATCTCCAAAGAAAGTGCAGCGGAGTATTATGTGAAGAGGGAAAAAGATTGCAAGCAACATATCAATAGGTGGATCCAAGAGCCACGAGCCTCCTTCTCAAGGTGGGCGAAGTTGTACCGCTGCGATTTCAAATGGGAGATAGGAGACACCATAACCCTTCTCAGCAGGATGATGGGCCTTGAACATTCTAATGTCTTTGAGCCATGGATGTACCAGTTTATCATGTTCATAAGGCAGTCTCATCACATTTCATGGGGAGAAGTCATCAGTGATGCCTTGTGTGAACAACTTGCAGCAGTCCCTTCTACCATGACTTTCTACATGAACTCGTATTTGGTATACTTGGCAGCATCACTTAGACACTTTCCAGGTCTTTCTACCAAGGGTGATCCCTCACTTATACCAGTCTAAGAATATTATGATCAGTTGCCTTTGAGACCCAGCAGACTGCATTTCAGAAGAGTCCAAGATGCATTCTTCGAATATTTCATGTGTCAGTTTGACAGAACTCTGAGGAACAAAAGAGTATCAGATGAGGCATGGGAAAGGGTGAGCGAGTATGGATAATTGTTTCTACAATTCCCCTTCACCTATATGAGAATTGGATGCTATGGTGGTCAGCCATATATGCTTCCTAGATACCCGACTGACAAGATCATTCTTATGGAGTTGGGAAGACAGATCATGGCTGTCCACACTTTTCAGTCTGCTAGACACAAGGTTGGAATGGGGATCTCTACCACAAATCCATTGAAAATTGGCCGGTATTCCCTTGTCACATCTGTGAAAGCTAAGGCCATGGAGACTGAAATGCAGGAAATCAAGCTCAAAAGGTTTAAACCTAGAGTTGATTTTGATTACAGGGGTATGAAGGAGAAGATCAAGAAATCCTTTGTGCACGTGCATCGCATTGAAGACATCTAGGTAGATCTTCGCACAGAGGTCGAAGTTTTAAAGATGGATTACTGCAAGCTCACTGTTGAGCAAATTGTTGACTTGAACTTGGTGGATATCCCACAAGGGATGATTGATGATGGGCACATACTTGATCTTGAATACATTTCACAGAGGGTTGAGGAAGCTCCACTTCCTTTGATCCAATGGTCGCACAAAGAGTGCATATCTATCCTTGAGAGATTTCAGCCTATCTTGGCAAACACCAATGCATGGCTGAAAAGTAATGTTGTTAGACTTACAAAAATCAAGGTTGGTAAAGAAGATGATTCTACGGGGCCTCTTGGACGTAAGTCTGAGATTCAGGTTGACAACAAGGAGGGTGCATCATCTTCAGGCACAAGGATCAAGTTGCGAGTCAGTCATGCAGTAGTGCTTCCTCCTGAGGAGATGACAGTTCGTGGGAAGGAAAAATCACGATTTCATGTTCAGGTGATTGATCTGGATAATCCAGAAGAAGGGCAGCAACCTGATGATGCTCCTAAGTCTCCGTTTTCAGACTCGCCTCATGTGATCATTCCTCCAGTTTCCATTGAGACGCCTCTTTCTCCTCCCGATTTGCTTGTGGATGAGTCTCCTCAGAATGCTATTCCCATTTCAGCATACGAGCCATCTCCTGATCCTCAACAAAAGAGTGTGTTGGAAGTTCCTGAGGATATTCCTACTTACATCCAGTTATCAGAAATTGATACTTCCACTTCTGGTTTTGAAGAATTCATGAGGCAATCTTCATGCCCATTGGTAACTGAGCAAACTGTGGTCGCTATCCAAACAGATATTCCTCCCAAGATGACCACGGTGATTCAAACAAAAACTGCTTCTCCTTTGCCTACGGCTACTACTGGAGGGGAGTTGATGACTTTGCCTCCATGGCTCAGTTCTTTTACTTCAAAAAGGAAGAAGCAAGAAATCTCACTTGATGCCTTTGATTACCAGCAACTGAAACAGTCCAGATCCAAACTTGCTAAGAAGGCCAAGACTATCTCCAGAGTAACTGTTGACAACAACAAGATGAAGGTAGCTGAAATTGTAGAACCTATTGCAGATAGGCCACTTGAAGAAATGTCAGCTACCGATTATAAGGTTACAAGGATAGAGTTGGGAAAACAGACGCATTAGGTCATTAAACATGATGCTCAGTTTTTTGTTGCTTCATTGGTGTAAAGGTGTGATGAGCTTCTAGCAAAGAAAGACAAGCTAGAAGAGGAAAACCGACAACTTATGGCAGCCGTTCATAAAATTACAAAACCTGCTCCTGAAGGGAGTAACTCCATAGGTTCTTCTGGTTCCCAAGAATCAATTCGTGGAGTGGAAAAGGCTGCTCAGAAGGTACAAGCACTAGATTCCTGGGTTGATCAGCTTCATGATCTATGTGCACAGGTAATGAAAGGCATTTTTCAGATGATGTCTAAGTTGGAGACTATTGAGGAGAAACTGGATCAGACTTCTAATACTTTCAAAAAGAATTTGGAAAGTGTTGAAGAAAGTTTGACAATCTGGTGTACCATGCCCCAACAACAGCCGAGTGTTTTGTAAGAGCATGCCATCATCTCTTCCAGGGTCATGTACTTGGAATTTGAAGAACTCCTAGAAAACAAGACCCTTGTTCTTAAATCCCTCATTGAGGAGATCGGTGATACAAAGAGATTCCGGGGTGAAGTTTTCCGAGATATTATCTCACATTGTGAAAGGGCCTCTTGCAACATAGTAAGTTAGGATGGAGAGCTGATTCCAGAAGAAGAAGTTCTTGCTGATTCACAAATGAGGATTCATAATGAATGGAGGAGCAAACAATTCACGGCCGCTTCAATTCAGACATTGATGAAACACCAAGCCTTTTTGCATGAAATCCAGTCTATCCTAGATAAAAACAATTATGCGCTCCTCCGATGTCATGACACTATTGTGAAGACCATGGTTGTTGCCAAGAACACCCATGAACCGAATCCCGAGGAACTACAAACGAGCATCCATAAATTTCAAGGATTTGTGTCTTCACAAAATGCAACTTAAGTGTTTTTCAAACACTTAGTTGAATTTTCCCTCTTTTGTAATCTTTAGTTGTAATTTTGTTTTGACAAGTTACATGTAAAAGTATTTTTGTAAAATGCAAGTTACACATTACTTGCAGTTTTGTAATTACATGTAAGGCAACTACAAGTTGTGTCCGATTAGGGTTGTAGTTGGAATAAGTCTTAGTTAATTAATGAAATCTTAGTTATTGAATAAGTCTTGGTGGTTGAGAGATTCTCTCAAGTTAGTTAGGACCCTCCCACCTTTTTCTCAAGGCTCCTATAAATACTTGAGGGGTCTATTGTAATCTTTATCTTTTTGGAAAGCAAGCAAAAACTCTGCCAAATTTACAGTAAGAAGTCTTTGAGCTTATGTATGTGAATTGAAAGTTTTTGAAGAATAATAAAAAAGGATTACTCAAGTTTTGAGTCTTTGAGCTACATGTTTGAGTTTGAATCTTTTTATTTCTTCCATGCAAAGTGTTTCTAAAAGGAGCTTAGTTTAATCTGATTTAAAGTCTTTGAGCTACAAGTAGAGAAGATTAATTAAAATAGGAAAATCTCTAGAAGGAGCAGCAAGTCTTTGAGCTTGCGTCTATTCTCGAGGAAAATTATTGTTTGATAAGAAATAGCAGCAAGTCTTTGAGCTTGCATTAGTTCTTGTCTTTGTATTGAAAGAATAGATTATTCCAGTCTTTGAGTTGTTGTCTTTTATTCATTTTAAAATTTAGTATAGCAAAGGGTAGATAGGACTTCACATAATCAAGTTTTTGAGCTTGATATTGCTGTCCCGTCCCGAAGGAAGTAACGGAAGTTTTTGCGCTTTCAGGAAACTTCATTTCCTTTCTCTTATTTCACTTGAAAGTTTTTATTGTTGTTCATATTCAATTGCTATCCTTTTCTGTGAAGAGAAAAGGATATTGTCTTTCTTGAACGAAAAAGAAAGATTGTTGTCCCATCCTGTTTTATTTTCAAAGTTGTAGTTAGATAGGGGGAGCCTTCCCTTAATTATGAGAGTTTTTACTCATGTGTTGTGGTTGAAACCACAATTTTGTATATTTCCCCAAGTGAACAAAATTTTCAACCAACAAACTTTCCATCATCAAAAACCATATGGTCCTCTAACTCTACAACACAATATGCTTTTTGAGCTTCATCAGGATCAAAGGGAAATTCATCCCACATAGGTTCCTTGTCATCGCTAGGTGCCATCATACCCGGATACCAAGTGATAAAGGGCTGATTACTTTGTTTAGTTAAAAAGTGCTCACCATAGCTTCAAGTATCATCCAACTTAGATCTTGAATCTTCTCTTAAATTCCACACATTGCTATTCTCACCAAGAGCAGTGCTAGAAACAAGTGATGTTTTATCTTCCCACTCAAACAGTGGATTGTCATATGTTTTCACTTTACCCATCTCAAACAATGGGTTATCAACGATCTGAAAAGTATTTCCTTTTTCCAACTTAGACCAACAATCCTGCTGTCCTAAATCTGAAAACTCCGATTTAGGACATTGCTCAAAGACTTTCAGGATTTGGTCAAGCTCATTCTTCAAACTACGAGTCTCAACCCCATTATTCTGAAATGCAATTTCTGATTGGTCCTCTAAATCTGCCCCTTGAATGTCATCATTTTGGTATATTTTAAACTCACAAAATAGGACAGCCTCTTGGTCATTAGGAACTTCATCATTACATGCAATATTTTCAGCTTCATAACATGAATCTCCATCCAACAATTTCTTACTCTTTCCTTCTTGTTTAACATCTTCAATTTTCATCTGCTCTTCCTCTAGAAGCACATGAGTGCATTCAACACTGTCTCTAGCTCCATAAAAAACATTACGAGATTCATCATGCACAACCTCAAATATTGTTTTTTCTTCTTCTTGAATGACAACCTCATCAATGGTAGGTGCATGCATCACCAAAGAGTCTTCATGAAGCACTGTCTCAAAGTTAGGTGTCAAAACACCAACTCCATCATCTGTCTTTGTATTAGAGATACTATTTTTAGACTCTTCCTTATGTTTGGATTTTGCAAGAACCTTCACGAACCCCATTTTTATATCTAGATCCTTCATCAAATTAATCAATCCTTGCATTAACTCACAAATAGACTTATCTGTAGTAGACATTCTTCCAAACTCTGATATGCAACCAAAAAACAACGACCCAACAGGATCGCAGGGACAAGTTGTGCTCTGATCAATTTGAACACACAGGCTGGCAGAAAAACCAACTCTGATACCACTGTAATATCCCAGTTATTTTTTTTTTGTTTTTTAGGCCAATAATAATCATCCACAAACATATAACCCGTTAAGGTTAGAAAGCATAAACTGAAACTTGCCGAAAAAGCAACCCTTCCACTTTCTGATCACCAAGTGCCCAATATGGGAAGGTGAGAGCATACGGTGAAGAGGGCATCGTTAGATCTCAAATCTACTGAAAGAAGAAGTGGAATACAATATTGGGTGGCAAGCTAGCCCCTTCCGCTTATCCAGCTGAAAAACACGAGACTTGGCGATGAACCAGCCAAGAGGAATACACAAAGGCACAAATCACCCGACTGCGATATTTCAGCGGGAGGACTGAAATTACAAAACAATCTCAACTCAACCGCTTATGCAGCGGGAGGATTGAATTACAATTAAAAATAGGCGGCAAACCAGCCTCTTCCACTTTTCAGCGAGGTGAGAGTTACAAGCCAGAATTGGTTAGTAGTACTACTACTTAACCTTACAATAATCAAGATAGTGTGAGAAGAGAGTAATGCTGAACATCCAAATACTAAGCATGAAATTTCTGCTAACATCAAAATCTGCAGGCTGGAATTGCAAAACCAGCAGCCTATGGATTCACTAAAACACTCATAACTCTCTCATTACTCACCCAATTCACCCAAAATCAATTCTAAACTAATGCTATACCAGCTACAATGAAAACAAACCCAAAAGAAGCCATCAAAACACCCATATTTATTTAGCACGCTTCCCAATGCATTAACTAAACCCCATGCCTAACCTGGGAAGTTCGATTTCCATTATAAAATTCCACACACAAAATAAGATGCTAAAAACTTACAAGATGCATTGCCAATGGTAGGAAGGAAGGATGAGCTAGTACCCAAAATGATGGAATCGCCTGGCCAAGAGGTATGAGCAAAATACACTTTCAGCAGCTCCACGACCAGCAACCCAAAAACACTCCAATCTCACACAAAACACTCCACAATCTGCAACTCACTCACCAACAGCACTGGAAATACATAGACACAGCTGGGTACTATCTTGCAAGTACGAAACTAAGACTTAGCTAGGAAGCCACACTTCGAAGCTCAGATTTTTCAATCGCTAATTCGACAGCATAACGATGCAAATTCATTAGACATCAAATGAGAGGCCAAGCACCTGTATTTATAGATTTTTCCCTCTGAAATTCAAATGCAAATGGCACCCAAAACCATTGAAATTCAATTTCATTTCATGTCATAGCCTCCCCTAGACATGGCATTAATTTTCCCAAACTCCCTAGGCAAAGTTAGAACTTTTTCCTAGGTGACAACTTTGCGATATAAAATAATATAAACATGAAATATTTCATCTTTCTCAACGCCACCTTTTTAATGCCACTGACTTAGGAAAATAACAATATTGTTGGCAGATAGATATTTTTCCTAAGTTGCCCCATAAATCAATTAATCAGTAATAAATATAATTAAATATCAAATCTTAGGATAAGGAATTAATATTTAATTAAATAACTTATAACTCCAATACTGATTAATACCAAAATCAAGGATGAAGTTGTGCGATAAAGACCACTGAATGCACATCACTGAGAAGGAGACATTACAATCTGCCCTTCCCAAAATTGTTTGTCCTCAAGCAATGACATCACAACTCCCGAAAATTTTAAACCGATTCGCACCAAAGCAAGTACGATCCCAGGGTCCCATGGCCGTCTCAAGAAGAACTCACCATGTCGATGCTGCGCCACTCTGATCACATCAATGAAAACATCACGCCCAAACTGCATTAACCTCCCTTGTAACTCCAAAATGTTACCATCCATGATACTTAAACTAAAAAACCTTGAAGGACTGAAATTAATATCATACAGCATCTCATGCCCATAAAGCTCTAAGTAATGAATATCAATAATGCCATTGTCTATCACAAGCCTGAGCAATAGGAAATAAATCCTACTCAACTCACAATCAAACTACACAACATATCTTCCCAAGGTGTCAAGCAAAGCCATGACTGTAAATGTGACTTCTCCAAATCTCCCTACAAAGATGAAAACAATCCTTTGCAAGAGCTCAACAACCTCATCCCCATAACTCCGCATGAATCTACTAGGCCTCAATTGAATTATTCTGATACAACCATGGAGATTTTTGATATCTCTTATAGTTCCTACTCCAAGCACCTCAAAATGATGAACCATAGAAAGCAGAGGTTCACTGTCCCAATCATAAGTAGAAGAGAGGGCATAAGAATAACCACTAGTTAGAGCTTGAACACTTCCCATACACAGATACTGATAGCCCCAACTCGCAAATAGATAAGGGTACACCCACATCTCCAACTCCAAAAAGATATGAGATAAAGTACTAGGAATCAAGGATTATAGATAGAAGGTATTCATCTCACAATTCATGCAAACAAGAAAAGGGTCGAACTCTCAAACCCAATAAAATAATACAATGGGAATGTCAAGGATTGAGAGCCAAGAATACTTAATAACCCACGCCACAAGTACCGCATTAGAGGTATTCTTGCAACTCTTAACTCCAAAAATGTATATGAAGGGAAATGACGAAAGTTAGGGATCAAGGATAGCATAGAACTTGTGCCGTGTGGGTAAAGGGATGACCAAAGCTCCAACTTTGAAAGGTAATTTGGTATAATTTGGTATGGAGGATTGCACAACCCCCAAGATGCTCGTACATTACATAGGACTATGTACAAATCATAACTTACTCAAAAGCATATCTTTTAGCCATCATTACCTGTTTTCTTCACATTGAAGAATACATGAAACAGGAGATGATGACAATTTATTAGAACAAATGCAGCAATGAATTATTCAGAGAAATGCAAAAACGAAAAGAAATATTTTGCAACCAAGTCTTGGAACAATTTTCTACCTCATAGGTGTTGAAGATGCAAGAAGTGACGTATGACCATCTACAGTAACCACCTCGAAGCCCGTTCTTTCACTGTTATGTCTTATCTCCCCTACAAAATAATGGTAGAACCACAATTCAATATTTTTTGACATAGCTCATAACATTTTTCAATAACTTTTACAACCTTAATGTCTCTCATTATCTCATGAAACTCAGCGCAGGCATATCACAATGCAATTAGCACCATTTACATGAATTCCTATTGCTTTTACAAATACTAAAGAAAAATAAGGAGAAATCTAACATAAGTGCGAAGATTTAGATTTCATGAAAAGAATGTTTACTCACTAAAGTAAATGAAGGCGGCTTTCTGGCAACTATGGGGTAAGATGCAGCAAGGCAGGAAATGCAATTTAGAAAAAATATCCAGGTTGCAAGATATGAGAAATGCAGCATGCAAAAATATCCAACAACGATTATCAAACAAAGCATTGTAATATCCCCAACTCAAATCAAAATGTTTAACACCAGTTTGGCTGTTCTTTCCTTGGATTACCCAAGAGGAAGAGGACATAGAGCATCATTGGGTAAAATATGGAGTCCTTGGTGTTAATGTTGTAGCTGCAGGAGAATTCATTTTACCCACGATGGTTGTGTTACTGTCTTCATTATTCGTCCTTATTGTATTCTGTCGGTTCCTTCTTTGCTTCAATATAGCTGTATGTGTAACGGGTTCTTTGTTTAACGTCACCGACCTGCGTACTAGCTGGAAAAGCGTTTTCCTTCCTCTTCGTATCTCATCCGTTGAGAGGTTCAGTTATTTCATTGTCTTTGTGGCTCGGTTGATATCGGTTTATGAAACGTAATACAATGCAACTGCCGCTTTAGGTATTGCGCACGTAAAGTGTTGGCCCTTAGTCTACCTTTGCTATATTCATATTCAAGCCTTGCTTTGTCATTGTAGAGGATTGCGGATTGTATTTGGGAGATGCGTGAAGTTCAGAAGAGAGGATATAATTATTCATATGCAGTGGTGATCATCTGAGTGGGAAGGTTTTTGTTTCGTATCTTCTTCAGCAACTCTATTTGCTAGCAGTTTTGTAGAAGCCTTCAATTTTTTGAGATATTATCGGTTTATTCTCTTGTTTGTTAAGTGCTATCAATCTTGGGTTAGATGATCGCTTGTTAAGCTTGAGAGCTCTATATTCAAATTTGTGCCTTCAATAAAATTTGATTTTTGATGTGGCTGGATTTTTCACCCTCAGGTGGAGGGATTTCCCAGGATAAAATCCTTGTGTTTGCCCTCTCGGGTGAATAACTTAAAGCACACAGATAAAACACGTAATGCAGAATAATAATGCCATAGATATCAGATGTAATATAAGTGATGTTATTCCATTCATAATTGTTGTACACAAGTTACATTCAGAAGTATATAAAGATGGCGAGGGGGTGCGAGCACCAACCGTCGCACCGCAACTGCCACCCCTCGGTTGCCAACTAACCAACACAATTACAACTTAATTAACTAGTTTTATTTCCGTGTACAATATTGCCGCCAACATCATCCCCCCCAAAAGAAAAGTCGTCTCCAGGCGACTTACAACAAAATGGAGAATACATGGGGCTTACAAAACCCAAAATCAGAAAAAAAAACTAAGGGGGTGCAAAGGGCGTCCCTGATGAAGGCGGCGCCGGTGGTGGCGTAGCGGTGGACGCCAAGCGCCCACGGAGCTCATACACTTGCTTCATCCTCCTCTTTAGATCCCGTTTCGCTACCATCTGCCGCTCCATAGCGGTCTTTACCATATAGGCTGCCTCCAGCACCTCCTTATCCTTCTTGTCCACACTCTCCAATGCACTGACCAATCGAGTCTCCAACAGCGCTCTAGATGCCCTTTCCTCTTCCAACTGTATCAACAAGGTAGACTTCTCTGCTACTAAAGTGTCCATCGTTGTCTGGGTCTATGCCATGGTAGCCTCCAGGTCCCGAAACCTGATAGTCAGCTCCTCCCGAGCTGACATTGCAGCTACGCGCAAGGCCTCAACTGTGGTTGTCGTCTGTTGTGTCCTCCGAAGCTCAAGATAACCTTCGTGGAAGGTCTGCTCCACCTCCTAAAACAACGACTGCATCTGGGTCTCGCCAACCCCTTTGGTGAGGCTCCAAGCCTCCAGCATAGCCTAGTTCTCTATCTCAGGCCACCCGGCACACTCAAAACATCTCCCAAACTCCTCTTTGCATCCGGTGCGAGCAAAGGTCAACAGTCCCTCGATCCGCTCAACCATGGCGGCGTCCGCCTGGAGTGTGGCAGATGACACAAGCCGTTGTGCTCTCAAAGTCATCTCGCCAATGAACTGCTCCAACTCTCCTGTACCCTGTTGTACTCCCACAGGCACCTCCTCCTCCCTGTACGGGCTGGTGACTACAACTGCAGGGGGTGACGCAACCCTCTGAAATGCCCTACTGCTCGGGGAACTCCCTTCCTCCAAATCAATGATATCCAAGGAATGCATGGTCCTGGCTGGAGATAGAGCGGCCTCTCCCGCTGGTGCCATAGGTGTAAGCTGGTAGCGACTCAACCACGCACTAAGGTCATCATGAAGAGCGCCCGCTTCCGTCATTGCCTCCTGCATATAGCCTGGCAACCCTGGCACATCTTGTCTTGTCACATCCGGCACATCGTGCACCATGGAAGCCTCTGGCACATCCTGCACCATGGAAGCCTCTGGCACATCCTGCACCATGGAAGCCTCTGCACTCGCCAAGGTCTCCACCCGCGGTGCTGTCATTGCTATCGTCACCCGAGGCTGCCCAAAGCTAGGAACTGGCACTGTGGTGACTACGCTTACTGTCTCAAATGACCGCGGTAGTCTCCACAACGTCCAACCGCACCTGAGGCTCCGTATCCACCACCTCCCTCAGCCCCTGCTCCTCATCGACCACTACCCGATGCGGCAACTCCTCCGTCTATGACTCTGCCATGTCTTCGATAATTGCCTCTGTGGTTGGGGTCGGTCCCGGTGATGCTACCTGTTGCTGGATGGGGCCAAGTGCAACTAGCGTGCGGCTTTGCCCAAATGCCGGAATAAAGGTGTCGGCCACTCCAGATGTCATCACAGGTGTGCCCATCAGTAGCAGGGGTGGGGCAAAAAGGACCCTCTCCTCCGTCACCCTGCTGCTATCATCCTCCTCATCTTCCGCTTCTGAATCCTCTGTACTACTGGAATCCCTCCCGCTATCAGGCTCCCCTGAGGCCGAATCTACCCCCTGCTTCCACTTCGCGGAAGAGTGCCCAATGTCCAAGTGTCTCCAATACATGATAGGAGGCTCACCCGCTGCCAACGGTCCCTGCGGTCATACCTCCAACTCTGCCTCCAGCACTGCTTCCCGCGTGGCCTCCAAGAACAACCCTATAGCATAGTGGGGCATATAGAACGTGCGATGTTGCATCGTCAAGAACTCATACATGCGCTCTGCTAGTAACGCGGCCCAATCATACACAATGCCATTCATCAACCCGTTCATGAGCATAATCTGAGGGAGGGCGATGTTCGACGCCCTACCAGATCCCGTCAACCTTCTCTTAATGACATCCATTATGCACCGCTAGTGGCCCTCTGCAACAAAGGTCTTGCGGATTCCTCGTCCCTTCGTGGCATTCACCACGCTGTCCAGCTCTGCTGTCGTCAAGTTCCTGGATATTAATTTAATCCAATACTCCTTCTCCTCCCGCTTCATCTTCTTAGCCTTCAGCTCTATTTTCCTGCCCTATCTGCTTGGAATGCCGAATACTCTGGTAAAGTCCACCGCTTTGAAGAATATGATGACATCCCTCCCGAGGTACTCGAAAGTACTCGTGTGTGTGTGTTTGTCGAAGGTGTCCACCATGAACCGTAGGGCACCCTCATACTCGCGGATAGGAAACACAGGCATTCGAATAGCCCACTCCACTTCTGCCTTACGAAGGTTCTGCTTCACCAAATCATTGTCGGGAGTGTCCTGCCACCATTTCCGGCATTCCGACCCATTCAGGCCTTCAAAGGTGATATTCTACGGTTTTAACGTATTTTTCCCACTTATGGCAGCTTGAGGTGCTTTCTGCTTTTGCTTCTGTCGGGCGTTGGCATCCATGGTGTTACCTGCAACACGTACGCCTGACGATAAGACCCTGGTATTGCTATCCATCTGGTTGCTACTAGAGGAAGCCTGCAATTGTTTTTTCCAACTCCGTTTCCTAGCGGATTCCTTGCCCTGATTTCCTGGTTACAGTCGTACCGTTACGAAATCACCTTAACTACCTCCTCCTGCTTGGTCGTGTATGCCTTCATTGTTGGGCGGAGTGGGCTGCGTGGTTTACTCCTTGCGTGGGCTACGTATTTTCTTTCCTTGCGTGCGCTGCGTATTTTCTTCCCTTGCATGCGTGGGCTTTATGTTTGTGCGGGTTGTGTTTTGCACTTTGTTTGTGTGGGGCTTTATGTTCGTGCAGGTGTCCACCGCCGGTGGTCCACCGTTGGTGTTGCCACCGCACGGTGGTCCCACCGCCGATGGTCACACCATCGGTGTTGCCACCGCACGGTGGTTCCACGCCGATGGTCCCACCGTCGGTGGTCTCACCATACAGTGGTTTCACCGCCGGTGGTCCCACCGTAGCTTCTCTCTCTTTTTTTTTTTTTTAAATTATTTCTTCTAAAGGGTCCGGGATCAGTCACCCGTTCATGGTACTGTTTCAATTTTGACCCATTGACAGCCTCTGGTACCTCCTTCCCATCGAGCGTCCACAGCTTGATCGCCCCATTGGCATTGACCTCGCGTACCTTGAAGGGCCCAGCCGTCGCACTTTAAATTTTCCTAGTTTGATTTCGTTCCTCCCATTGAATTTCAACACTAACTGCCCCGAAGTAAACTTCATTCGCCGAAGATGCTTATCGTGCCAGACCTTCCGTCTTTGTTGGGCTGCCTCTGTGGCCCATTGTGCCATCATTCTTTTTTCGTCCAACTTGATTAAGGCATACAATCTCTCTCTCAGGCTCTCCATATCCCCGAGTCTGTTCTCTACCGCAATGCGCAAGCTTGGCACCACGAATTCCACTTCTTGCCCGTACATGAGTTGGAACGGAGTCTGACCCGTGGTCACCTTGTAAGTCGTTCTATAGGCCCATAGTACAGAGGGTAACTTCTCCTCCCAATCTTCCTTTTCTACTCCGCAGGACTTGTAAATTACCGATACCAATATTTTGTTTGTGGCCTCGGCCTGGCCATTGGCACGTGGGTAGTACGGGCTCGATAATGAGTGAAAAATCTTAAATTCTGAGGTCAACAGCCGTATGACATGGTTCACGAAGTGGCCCCCCTGGTCACTGGTCAACTGAATAGGTATACCATATCGCGTCATGATTTGTTCCTAAATAAATTTAGTCGTGCTTACTGCGAAGTTACTCGGGAGAGCCCTCGCCTCCACCCACTTAGTCAAGTATTCTGTCGCAACCACAATGTACCGGCACCGTCATGTGCGGCTAGCCTTAAGAGGCCCTACAAAGTCGAGTCCCCATCATTCGAAGAGTTCTTGTGCGTGCGACGGGTTGAGGGGCATGAAGTCCCGCTTCAGAGGTTTGCCCGCCCGTTGGCAAGTGTCGCACCCCACGACCCACTCCCTGGCATCATGATGTACCGTTGGCCACCACAGTCCTGCCAAAAGTACCTTGCGGGCTATAGTGTCCGGGCCCATATGTCAACCTGCAGGTCCTTCGTGTGCCTCCCTTAATACACTCGGGACTTCTTCCTCCATGACACAATGCCTTAATATCTGGTCTCGCCCCATTTTGTAGAGTAAACTGTTGATGAGTGAAAAAGTCCTGCTCCTTAATACGAGCTTTCTCCGTTCCCCTGGGGACATTCCCTCCGAAAATCGGGACATCGAAAGGTACTCTCCAATCTTTTTGTACCACGAAGGAAGTACGACTATTTGGAACAAGTGTGCATCCGGAAAATCATCATTTACTCCCTCTGGAGGTTCCCCCGACTTAATCCGGGACAGTTGATCGGCTATGACATGACTTCGCCCTGCTCTTACCACAATTGAAAATGTGAACTCCTGTAGTAGCAATAGCCAACGGCTTATCCTCCCCTGGATAATAGGCTTGTTTACCAAGTACATGAGTGCCTGATGGTCTACGTAAAATGTGAATGGTGTGGCCAATAGGTAATGACGGAATTTCTGTACGGCATAGACCATGCCGACGGCTTCGCGCTCTGTGGTACTGTAGTTCTTTTCAGCCTTCGAGAGCAACCTGCTAGCAAAATAAACGGGGTGGTCCAACCTGTGTCCTCCTACCTGGGCTAATGTAGCCCCGATGGCATAGTTTGAGGCATCCACGTGAACGTGGAATTCCTTATCCCAATTCGGGTATGCCAATATGGGTGCTCCCATCAACCTTGTCTTCAGCTCTTCAAAGGCCTTGCTCTATGGCTCTATCCAGATGTATGGTTCCCCTTTCCGTGTCAACCTATCCAACGGGTGGGACACCTCAGCGAAGTTCTTGATGAACCTCCTGTAGTACCCCACATGACCAAGAAAGGACTTTATCCCCGTGACGTCCATAGGAGGTTCCATTTCTACTATTACCCGAATCTTGTCCAGGTCCGTTTTCAATCCTTCTTTACACGCAATGTGTCCAAGCAATCTTCCCTATGGTACCATGAATCTACATTTCTTCGGATTGAGGACCAACCGTGCCCTCCGACATCTCTCTAGGCACTCCCCGAGGGTTTTTAGGTGGATCTCCTGTCCGCTGTAAATAGACCAATCGTCTAGGAAGGCTTTGAAGTTCCCCACCGACATCTTGTCGAAGATGTGCGAGATGATGCGCTGAAAGGTGGCAGGTGCGTTGCATAGACCGAAGGGCATTCAGTTGTATGCATCCACACTGTCCTCCACCACGAAGGTTGTTTTCAACTTATCTTCCTCCGCAATGGATATCTGGTTGTACCCAGAGAACCCATCCATGAAGGAATAGATCTCATGTCCAGCTACTTCCTCCAAGATGCTGTCGGTGAAGGGTATGGGAAATGGGTCTTTAATAGTGACAGTGTTCAGACACCAGAAGTCTACACAGATCCGGATCTGATTGGCCTCTTTCTTGAGGGAAATCACAACGGGAGACACCCATTCGCTTGTCTGAACTTTGAAGATTATGCCCACTTCCAACATCCGCTCAATTTCGTCGTTCACCCGTGCAGCATAATTCTTGTTCATACGGTAAGGCCGCTTCCTTACCGGCTAAGCTCCCGGTACCAATGTTATTCGGTGTACACATAACTCTGGGGGCACGCCCTTCAAGTCCTTGTATGTCCATGCAAAGACATCCTTGTATTCAAGGAAAATTTTGAAGGCTGCAGCCTTCAGCACTGGCTTCCAGTCATCTCCGACAAGGATGATCTTGGGGTCACTCATCCCCTCGATGTTTGTCTCCTTTAAATTGGCTTCCTGGTATTTAATGGGCTCCCCCTTCGGAAATTGGTGTACCGGTGTCTCGTTCACCGAGGCCTCCCCTTCCTTGTACTCGCCATATTTTGGGGGAAATATATCTGGTTCTTCCTCAATGCTCAATACATTGCACGAGGGTGTAAATATTTCATAGTCTCCCATTTGCCAATGGAAGAGACCATTCAAGGAGTCCTCGTCGTCCCCCGAGCATGCCTCCAGTTCTAACACCCCTTCGTCACTAGGCTCCATGCGGCGTCCGTCTCCACCCTCCCCCAACTGGTCTCCCTCAGATTCCGAGTCCAAGGAGGATGCCAACTCCTCACTCACCATCTGCGTACGGAGATCAATCACGTACTTCCTCCCCACCTTTTCCAAGGAAAGAGTATTCTGCTTCCAATTATGGTTTGTTTTTGCTGCATTGAGCCACCCACGCCTGAGAATGGCGTCATACGCTTTCTGCTTCAGGGGAATTACTACAAAATCCAGCACGAATGGCTGCGTGCCAATCATCACTTGCTAGCCCATGAGGGTACCAAGGGGTTTAATCCCATGTTGATCTGCCCCTAGTAGGTTGAACGTGGGGGGGGCCACAACGTAGGCTTTCCCAGTTTTTTCCATGTGGCTTTTGGGAGCACATTTACTCCTGACCCTCCATCCACAATAGTGTCTGTCAAGGTAGTCCCCAGTATGCCCATTTCTACCACCGCCGGTTGGCGTCCGTTGTTGACTACCAACAACATGGGGTTGACCGTGGGGCTTAGGACCTCCCTTAACGCAGGGTACGCTGTGGGGCTCACGACCTCCCTCATTTTCACCTGTGAGGGTATAGAGTTTAAGATAGCCATTTTTAACTGCGACATGGTCTCCAGGAGCTCTTGTATTCTCACGGGTACCTCCATCTGCAATATTTGTCGTAAGATTTCCTCTTCTCCCCTCATTCGTGGCGGATTTGAGGTCTGGTGGCTGTTCTGCCCTTGTGCGGCCATTTCCTTTGTGATCTCGTCTCTTGCTTCCCGCATTCTCTCGGTCTCCGTGTGGGGATTTGGGTATGCACCCTTTTTGGCCTGCGCCCTTGTGATTGCCAACACTTCTGCTTTCGTGGGTTCTATGTTTAGGAGGCTTACACCAGGTTTCGGGCAATTTGCGTCCTCATGGTCGCCTGGCCCGCACCATCGGCAGAGGTGCTGAGGGGTGGCTTCCTTTGCACAATCGCGGGCAAAGTGTCCCCACTGATTGCAGGCCCTACACTAGATCATTGGCCGACCCTTGGCATCATACTGGATCCGGTTTCTGTTATTGTTATTGTTGTTATTTCTTCCGCCGCCGCGTCTGTTATCCCGGTATCCTCCAGATGATGTCGTTGTGTTAGTTTGTTGGCCAGTACCTGCTGGTGCGGATGTCGTGGCCTGCTCCGTGAACAGCACCTGGTTCATTTGCGTACTTCGGGTTTTCATGTTGTATGGGCACTCCTTGGTGGAGTGTCCCATCACTTGGCAAATCTCGCAGAATGCTTTCTTCGAGCAAGTACCCTTTGTATGCCCCTCCTCTTTGCACTCAGTGCACCATATGTCCCCTTCGGTCCGACTAGTGCTTCTCATTGTTTTGAACTCCCTCCTCATTCGCTCCACGTCTTTCTGGAGCGCTTGCACCCGCTTGCCAGCCTCGCCGTCGCTACTGCTTTCCTGTGAAGAGTCATCCTCCTTGGACAAGCTATCCTTCTTTTTTTTCTTCGATGTCTTGGTCTTGCTCTCGAGATCCATTGCTCTATTGTATGCGTCTTCGTACGATGTCGGTGGAACAATTTTCATCTTCTTTCGGAGGGAGTGTTTCAGTCCCTCCACGAACCATCTCTTTTTCAACCCATCCGCTGGTTGACTCTCCATTTTCCCCAATAGTTCCTTCAGCCGCCGACTATAGGCTCGGACAGTCTCGTTCTTGTTCTGCTTTGTTCCATAGATTTCAGCGACTATTTCGTTGTCATCTCTCAGGAAGCGGAACTCTATCCCAAACTCCTCCTTCAGGTTGGGCCATGTGCCGAATTTGGTCGTATCCATATCTGAGTACCAGTCTATGGCCACTCCCCTCAAGGTTGCTGGGAATTGTGTTACCCATTCGTCTTGATCGGTAACACCGTTTGCTGACCATATGGTTTCGCACGTTCGACAATGGCGGACGGGATCTTCCTTCCCGTCGCCATTGAACTTCGGTAGTTTCTATTTACTCGCCATTGATGGGGGTTGTCTCCCCTAAGGTGGCTGTGGTTGTGTTTGAGCCCCTGCGCCGCTCCCTCCGGCGTCAGTGGTGTGTCCTATGTGGGTGATTGGGGGTACGGTGTTTTGCCTGTCGTGTGTCGCACCTACAGCCGTACGGTTGTCCTCCCCTTCGTTCTCACCCGCGCCCACTCATGGCTCCCTTTGGTGATCCCGAGTCTCCTCGACTAGATTCCGCCGTAACCTTGTTTCCTCCAGAAACTCTTCATGGCTCCGCACCCTACGGTGTTCTAGCAACGCGTAGAAATTTCCCTCAGCTTCTGCACCCTCCGTGACACCTCCTTGGTTCCCCTCGGGCCACCCTTCGGTAGGTCATCCTTCAGCAAGTTGCCTCAGCCTCCGTCTACGTTCTACTTTTTGTTCCAGAATCAAGGCCCTCTGCGCGGCCTCCCACTCGTCCGTTTCTGCTTTTTTATTTCTATCTTTATTCAATAGGTTGGGCATCAATTGTCGTACATTTCCATAATTCACAATACATAAACCAAAACACGTTTTTATTAATTCATTTTGTCAAATACAACTCGTGTCAATGATACTTTTATTTGAATATAGAAGGTTCAAGGTTCAATTCCATCCTGACCTGGCGCCATCCCGTTCCGCTTCCTGTCGGCTGCTTTCTTCGTACTGTTGAAGGATCTGTTGGCATCGCTCTTCCTGGGCAATCTCCTCCAGGCGAGCTTGTTGTGCCAGCAATGCCTGTGCAAGCAACCGAGGAAGATGATTCATCAACAGATTTACTACCAGGCTAACCTCCAGCGCTGTCCACACGGCACGGTGGGATTTCCGCCTCCGTGGCCTCTCGTCGGACGTATGTCTCGATGGCTACCTGGAGCAGAATTGAAAATTCCTTCGTCGCAATGTCTTCTCCGTTGTAGAGCTCAGTTTGCGCGTCGTCGGCCTCTGGGTTTATCTCACCAACGGGTAGGCCCATCGTGTCCGTGCGCCATCCGCGTCTTCCGTTCCCGAGTACGTCTAGGCAGGGGCGCCAAATGTTTGCCCTCTCGGGTGAATAACTTAAAGCACACAGATAAAACACGTAATGCAGAATAATAATGTCATAGATATCAGATGTAATATAAGAGATGTTATTCCATTCAAAATTGTTGTACACAAGTTACATTCGGAAGTATATAAAGATGCCGAGGGGGTGCGAACGCCAACCGTCGCACAGCAACTGCCACCCCTCAGTTGCCAACTAACCAACACAATTACAACTTAATTAACTAGTTTTATTTCCGTGTACAATATTGTCGCCAACACCTTGTGCCTCTTGTTTTGTGTTTTCAGATTCTGAATTTTATATCTTTTTGGTTCTATTTTTAACATGGTATCAGAGCCGGTCTAAAGAAAAGATCCAGAACCAGATTGCTTAGTTTTGAAATATTCTTTGCTTGAGCATTAGCTTGTTATTTCAAGTTTTCCAACAATGGTGAATGGACTCAAAGTTGAAGACAGATTGGATGGTGCAGCTAATTACACTTCATGGAAATTCAAGATCCTTATTGTGCTTGAAGAGAATGATCTTCTCAACTATGTGAAGTCAATTGTCGAGAATAATCATCATGTTATGTTGTCGTATTATGTTATATTGTCGTTAGTAATTATGGGGTACGGTAGTCAGTTAGTCTTCCCGAAGGGCAATTGGACGCGACGGTTGGTCGCACCCCTTCGGGTATTATATATTGTATACCTTTCCTTCTTAGTGGCATCATCATCATCATAGTCGTATCTGGGTATGATGTTATGAGCACTTGATGTACATGGACTGTTGAATTAATACAGAGACTAGTTCTTTAATATATTTCCATTATGTTTTGTGCATTTACTTTCTACATTTAATCGTTTACCCATATGTGGCAAACAAAGTCTGTTGTAGATGAACCTTAAGATGACACCGAGAAAGCACAATGGAGAAAGAATAATCTCATGGCAAGAAAGATACTAATTGATTCTGTTAAGGATCATCTGGTACTTGTTATATCCAAGTTGAATTCAGCCAAAGAGATGTTTGAGTGCCTTCAAAGTTTGTATGAATTCAACAGTACTAGTAGAGCTCTAGCATTGAGACGTCAATGCCTTCATATCAATATGGCTAGAGGTGAATCTATTGTTTCTTTCTTTATGAAGATTACTGAATTGAAGGATCAGCTCAATGCTATTGGAGATTCTATTGAGGATAAAGACCTGGTTATGCTAGCCATGAATGGCCTTCCTCACTCTTGGGAATCTTTCATTCAAGGTATTAGTGGAAGAAAAGATCTACCCAAGTTTGATCGGTTGAGAGTTGATTGCATTCAAGAGGAATGTAGATTGGAGGCAAGAGGAATTGATCGAAAATCTCATCATGAAGAAGATCATGTTCTTGCTGCCCATACTTCTAGAAGAAAAGGGAGGAAAGGTAACTTCAAAAGAAACAAAGATAAGAATTCTGATTCAGCTCCTCAATTTAAGAAGAGAAAAGATCTCTCTAGGGTTCAATGCTTCAGATGTGACAAATTTGGTCACTTTGCTAGAGAATGTCCTTCAAGGCCCAAGCATCAAGCTGCTGCAACAAATGTTGAACATGCTTCTCCTCTTAGAGAATCAAGTGAAAATCCAGAGGGTTTCTTATTTATTTCTGCTCTTTCAAGTAATGTTCCCTCTAATAGTAATACTTGCCTGATTGACAGTGGAGCTTCTCGTCATATTACTGGATATCGTGAACATCTCTCGAATCTGATTGAAAAGGATTCTCACTTACATGTTATCATTGGTGATGATGCTTGTTATTCTGTGAAAGGAGCTGGTACCACTTCTTTTCATTTGGATTCTGGAATTCCCCTTCATCTTAGTGATGTGTTATTTGTTCCTGGAATCAAGAGAAATCTGATTTCTATCTCAGCTTTGGAAGATAAAGGATATCAAGTTGCATTTGCTGAAGGCAAAGTTCTTGCGTGGAAGAAGAACACTAGCATCAAGACAGCTCGTGAGATTGGTGTTCGTCATGATAGTCTATACAGACTTTCAGCTCGTCCTGTTCATGCCTTAGCTCATGATTCAAAGACTTCTAATGAGTTGTGGCATGAAAGATTTTGTCATCTAAATTTCAAAACTCTTTCCTCCATGGAGAAGATGGTCATTGGTCTTCCTAAGCCCAATCAAGATCATGATGGTGTCTACAAAGGATGTGCTCTAGGTAAGAACATTAAAAGTCCTTTTCACTCTAGTGAAAGTAGAGCAAAAGAAATTCTAGAGTTGATTCATTCTGACTTGTGTGGTCCTATGTCTATTGCTTCTTTAAGTGGTTTTTGGTACTATGTTACTTTCATTGATGATTTCTCTCGTAAGACATGGATATACTTTTTGAAATCTAAAGAATCTGATGAAGTGTTGTCTAGATTTAAAGAGTTCAAAGCTCTAGTAGAGAATTTGTCTGAAAAGAGGATCAAAGTTTTAAGATCTGACAATGGGGGTGAATATACTTCTGGTTTATTTCAAAAAAATTGTATTGAAGCTGGATTAAGAGGGAGTTTTGTGTCCCTTATAATCCTCAACAAAATGGAATTGTTGAAAGAAAGAACATGTCTATTGTTGAGGCAGCGAAAGCCATGACCCACGATCAAGGCCTTCAAATATTTCTTTGGGCAGAAGCTTGCAGGACAACTGTTTATGTTCACAATCGTAGTCCTCATCAAATTCTAGACGATATGACTCCTGAAGAAGCATTCACAAATATTAAACCTAAAGTTAGTCATCTCAGAATTTTTGGGTGTCCAGTTTATATTCATGTACCTAAAGATAAAAGGTCTAAGTTAGAGCCTTCTCACAAAAAATGAAATTTTGTTGGTTACTCTGAATCTTCAAAAGCTTACAGAGTCTACATTCCGGGTCAAAAGCGGATTGAAATCAACAAAGATGTTTCATTTGAAGAAGATATAGCTTGCAAAAGATCTAAAGGGACTTCTATGGAAATTGATACTGAAGATCATGATATTTCTCAAAATATGGATGTCGATGCCCATGA
This sequence comes from Cryptomeria japonica, assembly GCF_030272615.1. NCBI lineage: Eukaryota > Viridiplantae > Streptophyta > Pinopsida > Cupressales > Cupressaceae > Cryptomeria > Cryptomeria japonica. Next base: position 267,051,395 of record NC_081409.1, on the reverse strand, counting down.
TTCCCCTTCTAAGATTCAGAGGGAGACTCCTAATTTAGAAGTTTCAATTGATCTTGTTGATCCTATAGATACCTCTGCTGAACCAAGTAATGTTTCATGTGGCAAGAAGAGACCTTTGTGGGCCAGGCATACTATGCAAGAGGCTGAAAAGTATTCATCTCCTCGTGGTACTTTCAGAGAAAGTAAGAGACCTCATAAATTTGCAGGATATGTTGCTTTAATGAATCATATTATTGAATCCGAGCCTTCAAGTTTTGAAGTGGCTTCAAAACAGCAAGTATGGAAAGATGCAATGTTAGAAGAATATCAATCCATTATCAAGAATGACGTTTGGGATATTGTTCCTAGACCTCAAGTTAAATCTGTTGTTTCTTCTAAGTGGTTGTTCAAAATTAAGCATGCAGCTGATGGGAGTATTGAAAACTATGAAGCTAGATTCGTAGCTAGAGGTTTTTCTCAAAAGGAAGGCATAGACTATGAGGAGACCTTTGCTCCCGTAGCTCGGTACACTTCTATCAGAACTATTATTGCTATTGCAGCTGTTAAAGGATGGAAATTACATCAGATGGATGTAAAGACACTATTCTTGAATAGTGTAATTGAAGAAGAAGTTTTTATTGAGCAGCCAGATGGTTTTGTGATTCATGAGAAAGAATCTCGTGTATGCAGATTGAAAAAGGCCTTGTATGGCCTTAAGCAAGCTCCGCATGCTTGGTATGAAAGGCCTTGTATACAAGAAAATGAACATGCACAGGCAGAACCGGTGGAAGAAAATGAGGATGCTGAAATATTAGCTAAATATCAAGCCCTAGGACCAAATTTTCAGTCAGCCATATCTTTCAAGGACTACTTGGAAGTCACCAAATGCACAAGGCCTAGACAAAATCAGAACAATCAAGAAAAACAAAATTATGGGCTGCACAAAAAGTTGGGAAATTTGTCTCTACCTAGTTTTGATGGATCAACTAGATGTACAGTGAGAGCCTGGATTCAGAAATTGGACACCTACTTTGCCTTGAACCAAATGAAGGAGAGTGAAGCCATTAAATTTGCTACACTCCACCTTGAAGGGGCTGCACATGAATGGTGGTATCACGGTTTGGTAACACAAGGACATGGTGCCATAGTCTCTTATGACTAGTTTTGCACTACACTAATGGAGAGATTTGACCGAAAGGATTCAAAGGCACATTCTAGAGAATTGGCTCGGTTGAAACAAGTTAGCACACTTGATGCATATATTTCAGAATTTCAACAATTATCAGTTATGGTTACTGATGTGTCTGAAAAGAGATTGATTTTTTGGTTCATGGAGGGTTTGGCTGAGCCTCTTAAAGGTTGGGTCAAAGCTTTTGACCCACCATCCTTGCAAGATGCTATTAAGTGTGCAAGGAATATGGAGTTATCCACACCACAGGCTAGGTTTCCCAGCAAGTTTCCACAAAGATCATCACCACAGAATTGGCCACAAAAAAAGCACAAGAAACTTGAATATACCAAACAGGCGAGAAAGATATCTAAACCAACTAGTGGGACAGCTCATGATACAAGGGATCAGTTGAGACGAAAGAGGCTTTGTTTTAATTGTCGTGAACCTTGGACACCTGGACATAGGTGTAAGAGTGGGGGCAAAGCCCATTGGATTGAGGTTTTTGAGGAATCTAGTGATGATGAGTTGGAAGAGACACAGTTTCAGGATGCACAGCAAAAGCAAATGGATGGAGATTCAGGCACAGATGAGCATCAAGATGACTTGGCAAAAATGGAGGGTACAATTGCAACTCTCTCTACCACTCCTCATTATAGTGCTTTCAGAGTTAAAGGTGTTTTGCAGGGGCAAAGGGTTGTTGTGTTAATTGATAGTGGGGCTACCCACAACTTCATTGATGCCTCCTATGTAAAAAAGAGGGGTTTGAAAGTGGAGGAACGTGAAGGTTTCCTTGTGAAGACAGCAAATGGCACATTGCGTTGTGCCAATCTTCTTCCACAATTGAGCATGGCATTAGGTAATTACACCCTTACTGAGGACTTTTATGTGATTGGCATTGAGGAAACTAATGTTGTATTGGGTGTTCAGTGATTGCATACTATAAGTCCATATTTGACAAACTTCAAGACTATGCAATTGAGTTTTACAACAAATGGTAAAAAAGTGGTATTGAGGGGCTTAGCTTTAGATGCACCTAGAATTGTTTCAGCTAAGAGGATGGGGAGAATTTTTCATCATTCAAAGACTAAGTGCGCGGTGCAGTGTTTTATTACAGACAAGCCCACGGATACAGGACAAGAAGGATATCACGTTGACATACAAGGCTTGTTGGACAAGCATAGCATAGTGTTTTCAAATTTACCACATGGTTTACCTCCAAATCGTGGTTTTGAGCATGTCATTGAGCTTGTGGATAGCAAGCCAGATGTCACAAATCCTTACCGTCAACCCAAGCGGTTCAAGGATGAGATTGAGAATACTATTCGGGAGTTGTTGGATGCAAGACATATACGGCCCAGTTCTAGTCCTTTCGCTTCTTCTATTGTATTGGTAAAGAAGAAGGATGGTACTATGAGGTTGTGCATAGATTATCGTGCACTTAATAAGAAAACCATCAAGAACAAGTATCCTATTAGGTGTATTGATGAGTTGTTGGATGAGCTAAATGGAGCAGTCTACTTTTCCAAAATAGATCTTCGATCAGGATACCATCAAATTTGAGTTCGGGAGCAGGATGTGCACAAAACAGCATTTAGATGCCACTAAGGACATTTTGAGTATTTGGTAATGCCCTTTGGATTATCAAATGCTCCAGCTACTTTCCAATCTTATATGAACCATGTGTTCAACAAGCATTTGCGGAAGTTCATGTTGGTCTTCTTTGATGACATCCTAGTTTATAGCAAAACGTGGGAGGAGCATCTTTGGCATCTTGATGAGGTACTGAGCATTTTGGCAGCTAATTGCCTTTTGCAAAAGCCTCTAAATGTGAGTTCGGTATGACCGAGCTATTGTATCTTGGATATGTCCTTGGGAATGGTGGAGTGAAGGCACATAGGGAGAAGATTCAAGCTATACTTGATTGGCCACCACCGAAGAACGTGTCACAATTGAGAGGCTTCATTGGTCTATGCACATATTATAGACGGTTTGTGAAGGGCTTCTCTTCATTAATCGCTCCTTTGACAGATTTGACCAAGAAGGATGCTTTTGTTTGGACAGATGAGTCCCAAGGGATCATGGATCATCTTCAGAAGGTAATGAGTACTTGTCCCATTTTGGCTTTGCCAGATTTCTCAAAACCTTTTGTGCTTGAATGTGATACATCCGGAATTGGCATTGGGGTTGTTCTGATGCAAGACAAGCATCCCATTGCTTATGAAAGCCGAAAGTTGAATGATGTGGAAAGGAGGTTTTCTACATATGATAAGGATGTTGGCGATCATGCACACACTTGAGAAGTTTCGCCAATATCTTGTGGGCAGCAGATTCATGGTGAGGATTGATCATAACAGCCTCAAGTATTTCATGGAACAAAAAGGATTGAACGAAAGACAACAACGCTGGGTAAGCAAGTTGCAGGGGTATGATTTTGATATTGAATTTGTTAAAGGGAAAAATAATGTTGTTGCTGATGCATTATCTAGAAATCCTACATTTTGTTCCCTTTCAGAAATTTCAGCAACTTGGAAGGATCACATACTAGCAGAATATGCCAAAAATCAGCATGCTTGTGACATTTTAGATGGTAAAATAGATGATGAAAGGTATAAGGTGCTGCAAGACATCATCTATTACAAGGAACGAATCTATCTAGTACCTGAAAGTAAATTTAAATATAAAATTCTTGCTGTTGTTCATAACAATCAGCTGGCTGGTCACCCTGGTTATTTGAAGACATACGGATGCATTCATGAAAGATTTTCATGGAAGGGAATGAAAGATGGTGTTCTAAAACATGTGAGACAATGTCTTGAATGCCAAAGAAACAAGGCTGAAACTTCTTTTCCAAAAGAGCTTCTACAACCACTTCCAATTCCGAATCAAAAATGGGAGCAAATATCAATGGACTTTATTACTGGGCTGCCTAAGGTGAATGGTAAGGATTGTATTTTTGTTGTATTGGACAGACTTACAAACTATGCTCATTTTATGCCTATGCCTTTTGAATTCAAAGCACCACAAGTTGCTGGTCTATTTTTTGAGCAAGTTTTCAGACTGCATGGAGTGCCAAAGAGGATTGTAAGTGATAGAGACGGCAAATTCATCAGTACTTTTTGGCAAGAATTGATGAAGCTGGCTGGAACGGAACTTGATCATAGCACTAGTTATCATCCTCAAACGGATAGTCAAATTGAAATTGTAAATAAGTGGCTTGAAGACTATTTGAGGAATTATGTTTCGGGTCAGCAAAAAGAATGGGCAGGATGGTTACATTTGGCAGAATTTTGTTAGAATACTACATATCACATTAGTATTGGCATGGCTCCTTTTAAAGCTCTGTATGGGTATGAAGCTTCTACATTTGTGGATTTGATCTTTTCAGCTTCTAGAGCCCCGAAAGCTCTTGAGTGGCTATAGAAAATCAAGATATCTTCAAAGCACTCAAGGAGGATATTGAGATTGCACAAGAGTAGCAGAAGAAATATGTTGATCGGCACCAAGTTGAGAGGTCTTTTGAGGTGGGAGACTTGGTATTTGTGCGTCTTCAGCCTTATAGGCAATCTTCATTAAAGATGAGTGGGGCAGAAAATCTTAAACCCAAATTTTATGGGCCTTTAAAGGTGACTAAGCGAATTGGTGAAGTGGCTTATGAGTTGGAGCTGCCATCTACCAACAAGATTCATAATGTATTCCATGTGTCATGCCTCAAAAAGGCACTTGAACAGCATGTCACACCTTCTATGGAATTACCTCCCATGGATGAAGAGGGTAAATTGATAATCATTCCAGAAACAATTTTACAAGGGAGAAAAGATTGAGGAATAAGGTAATTTCTGAATATCTTATCGAATGGAAAAACTTGCCCTTAGAGAATGCAATATGGGAAGGAGAGGAGATTCTTAAGCATCCTAGTCTTCAAATGCTTGAGGACAAGCATTCTTTGAGTGGAGAGGTGTAATGTCCCCTTTTTTAGGTGACATGAGATGAGCAGGGGTTGACCTACCATTCGAGTTCCCGTAGGTCAACGACATGGTTAGGGGACTCATTCTGAGGGTCACGAAGCTTTGCAGGGGTTCTATGAGCCGTTTCGGACCTTCAAACAAGGTCTCCTATTTTTTAGGGAGAACTGGCAGTTGACTAAATGACCACCTGGGGGACCAAGGAGTAGAGCAGGATCCTTTTGAGCAATTACAAGTGTTTGGAGAGAGCTTCCTACTTTTTAGGGAGATTCCCTACTTTTTAGGAGGTTGTGGCAGTTTCCATATTGGAGCTGACAGTGGTGGATAGAGACTCAGTGAGGATATTCAGTGTTTGGGATTTGGTGTTCTGGCAGTAGTAGACCAGTTTGGAGCAGTTCCTTAATTTTAGGAGGCAGTTCCTACATTTGTGGAGGCTATTCCTACTATTTAGGAGGTTATGACAGTATCCAGGGTTGGGTTTCCATGAGACTATTCCTTGGTTTCAGTTTCAAAAGATTTGGGTATGTTTCCTAGTTTCTAGGAGCATCCCTAGATTTTAAGGATAAGACTGCCAGTGGATCCACGATTTCCGACTTCAGTCACAGACAGGTGGCAGGTTCCGTTTCAGGCTTTTGGAGTCATTTGAGCCTTCTGCAGCTATTTGGGTTATATTTTTAATATATTTAAATATTTCCTAAGTTAGCGTTTAATTAATTAAATAAGGCTATGTTTATAGCCATTTTGGAGTAACAAGGGGTTTTTGGCTTCATCTGGATGCATATGCCCATGTGTTATAGCTCGTTGGAAAGCTCTTGAACTTTTCTAAACATTTCCCATTTGTCAGGGACCCTTTTGATGAACGGAATTCTTTTATATTAAAAAAGTGGCGTTATCTCTATACTTGGCAACTAAAAAATGAGAAATAAGACTTTATAAGCCTAAGCGCACTTTTCATACGTTTTTAGGGTTCGAGCTAGAGGGAAGGAGTTATAAGGAGATGGTAACCTAATTATCAAGCATCTTTTACACATTTCATCTTTGATTTGGACAATTTGCTCTGGAGAGCGATTCAACATCTGGGACGAAAACCCCAGGGTCTTGCCTGTCTGGGACGAAGCCCCCAGCACAGTGGTTATTTGGTTCTTGCATTCAGTTTTCAGTGCCTTAGAGTTGGTAGGACATCTTTTCTGGAGGATTCAGTGAACAGAGTTAGGGTTCAACGTGGAGATTGGGGTTTCCAACTTGGCATCACCTGACAATCGTACGGCTATACTTTGCAGCCATTTCTCTTCCCACGTGGAGCTATGTAAGAGCTTTGGATGTTTGCCGCAACTTCCTTCTTGATTTCCCTGGAATTGTTTGGAATCACTATCTGGACAATTATTTGATTTAAATAAATCAGAAATCTGCTTGGTACGATTCTGATTTGGCTGTGTATGAACATTTATTTCGAGTACTCTTTTCATGTACTTGTTCTTCAATTATTACTTGCTGAAAAACTATCAAAAACACAAAAATAAACAAACCTTTTGCAACTTCTGTCTATTCTCTAAAACCATCAAAGGAAACACAGGAAAATATAGTTTATTAATTTAAAAACTACAGCAGATTAGCAAGGGGATCCATCAGGGATCTTTCAGTGGTATCAGAGCCTGATCCTGCCAACCTGTGGTGTGGTAATTGCATTCACTTGGTGTGATTGGATTTGGTTTTCAGTTGGACAGTAAAAAGAATCATCATGACAGGGTTATGTAAAAATAAACAAGCAGGGAGGGAATTTGATCAAACACCTTCAAAGAGTTCAAGACACTCTAGAGGTACAACTACATCTAAAAATACAAGGAGGAGCCCCCCTGTTAAAGCATTCAATGATACAGTCATGAGCAACTATCATAAGTATTGCTCCCTTCCAAAAAAAGGTACAGGAAATGTTTACTTTCACCAAATTTATGGGTATTCCAGATGAAGCTGAAGATGCTATGAATTCATATCAGCTGCAAAGAAAACGAGAAGAACCGATTGACTCATCCATAAATGAGGTTTGTAAAAATCTCTATGAGGAATTTGATGAACGTGCTACAATGGATGAAGTGATACCTATGAATGCTGAAAACATGTCACAAAGGTATGGTAGCCATTCTGATTTTTATAACAGCAGTCCTTCATATGAACACAATGATGATTCACAGATCATGGCACATGAGGAGGAAGTTGTAGGAGGGATTCCTACAATTGGCACGCAATATATGAGTGTTAAACAAGAAGGATGCAAGGGGATAACAAGCCATAGCAGCCCTGACTTTTATAACAGTAGTGAGTCATTCTCTCCTTTTCATGTTGTTGGTGCTTCTAATTATTGGGAAATGAGTCATGAAAATTCTATTATGGTGGGTACAAATGAAGCATGTTTTGATCATGATAAGTCACATGGTATATCTCATGCTAGGACTGGGTTTAGACACTTTGGAGCAGCTGATACAACTCAGTCCCAAGTAATGAATGATGCTTGGCTAGAAAGAGCAAGGCAAACCAAGATATTGGCTCAACAAGCCAAGATCGATCTTCAACACGTTCGTGTTGTTCACCATTCATCTAATGATGAGAGACATGAGTTGCCTAATTCAGAATTTCCAGTTGAGGTATTTGATCATTCTCCAAGAGATGATATTGGTTTGATTGATGACTCTTTTAGTGGGCCAGCCACTCAAGAGTTGTTTGTGTGGAGAAGTATTGGCATGCATACTTCATTTCTGAGTTTGTCACCTATTTCACTTGATATGGCAGCGATATCTTTGTTGGTTGGTGACTTCATTTTCTTCGATTCCTTGAGGAATAGTGACTGTCCTAGGTGGAATCATGTGGCATATCCTGACATTTCATTGTCTACAATAGTTTACCAGCAATCTAGGAGTGTTCGGAGGTATACCTTTGGGATAGAGATAGAGTGTGGGGTGATTTTTGTTGATTGCCATTGGTTTGATGACAAATTTGATACCATCTATGTTGCTGATCAGAGTTATGACAGCGAGGGTTGGCGGCCACTTGTTTTGGTTATATGGCATATGGGGGTTCATTTTCACATTGTTTTGATATTCTACATGTTTATATGGTTACTTCACAGTGAACATTTGACATTCTCCTTCTTCATCTCCTACAACAGAATCTATATTTTGGTTTGGGATCTGGGTATTGATTTGCTTGGTAAATTATTTTACATGGATTCCTATACATTACTTCATGGTTTGTGGTATTCAGGCATGTTTATATCAGAGTGGCGCAGCGGTTGGGTGAAGCAACGTTTATCAGATTGATATGGGATCCAGTGAATTCGTTTTCAGCATGCAGGTGCAAATTGCTTGAGGACAAGCAATCTTCGGGAAGGGAAGATTTGTAATGTCCCCTTTTTTAGGTGACATGAGATGAGCAGGGGTTGACCTACCATTCGAGTTCCCGTAGGTCAACGACATGGTTAGGGGACTCATTCTGAGGGTCACAGAGCTTTGCAAGGGTTTTGTGAGCCGTTTCGGACCTTCAGACGAGGTCTCCTTTTTTTTAGGGAGAACTGGCAGTTGATTGAATGACCACCTGGGGGACCAAGGAGTAGAGGAGGATCCTTTTGAGCAGTTACAGGTGTTTGGAGAGAGCTTCCTACTTTTTAGGGAGATTCCCTACTTTTTAGGAGGTTGTGGCAGTTTCCATATTGGAGCTGACAGTGGTGGATAGAGACTCAGTGAGGATATTCAGTGTTTGGGATTTGGTGTTCTGGCAGTAGTAGACCAATTTGGAGCAGTTCCTTAATTTTAGGAGGCAGTTCCTACATTTGTGGAGGCTATTCCTACTATTTAGGAGGTTATGACAGTATCCAGGGTTGGGTTTCCATGAGACTATTCCTTGGTTTCAGTTTCAAAAGATTTGGGTATGTTTCCTAGTTTCTAGGAGCATCCCTAGATTTTAGGGATAAGACTACCAGTGGATCCATGATTTCCGACTTCAGTCACAGACAGGTGGCAGGTTCCGTTTCAGGCTTTTGGAGTCATTTGAGCCTTCTGCAGCTATTTGGGTTATATTTTTAATATATTTAAATATTTCCTAAGTTAGCGTTTAATTAATTAAATAAGGCTATGTTTATAGCCATTTTGGAGTAACAAGGGGTTTTTGGCTTCATCTGGATGCATATGCCCATGTGTTATAGCTCGTTGGAAAGCTCTTGAACTTTTCTAAATTTTTCCCACTTGTCAGGGACCTTTTTGATGAACGGAATTCTTTTATATTAAAAAAGTGGTGTTTTCTCTATACTTGGCGACTAAAAAATGAGAAATAAGACTTTATAAGCCTAAGCGCACTTTTCATACGCTTTTAGGGTTCCAGCTAGAGGGAAGGAATTATAAGGAGACGGTAACCTAATTATCAAGCATCTTTTACACATTTCATCTTTGATTTGGAGAATTTGCTCTGGAGAGCGATTCAACATCTGGGACGAAAACCCCAGGGTCTTGCCTGTCTGGGACGAAGCCCCCAGCACAGTGGTTATTTGGTTCTTGCATTCAGTTTTTAGTGCCTTAGAGTTGGTACGACATCTTTTCTGGAGGATTCAGTGAACAGAGTTAGGGTTCAGCGTTGAGATTGGGGTTTCCAGCTTGGCATCACCTAACAGTCGTACGGCTGTACTTTGCAGCCATTTCTCTTTCCACGTGGAGCTATGTAAGAGCTTTGGATGTTTGTCGCAACTTCCTTCTTGATTTCAGTATTCACTCTTCATTCAGGTTGGACTCATTGCTTATTGTAATCTTCCTGGAATTGTTTGGAATCACTATCTGGACAATTATTTGATTTAAATACAAAAATCTGCTTGGTACGATTCTGATTTGGCTGTGTATGAACATTTGTTTCCAATACTCTTTTCATGTACTTGTTCTTCAATTATTACTTGCTGAAAAACTATCAAAAACACAAAAATAAACAAACCTTCTGCAACTTCTGTCTATTCTCTAAAACCATCAAAGGAAACACAGGAAAATATGGTTTATTAATTTAAAAACTAAAGCAGATCAGCAAGGGGATCCATCAGGGATCTTTCAAGAGGACTGTAATATCCCCAACTCAAATCAAAATGCTTAGCAACAGTTTGGCTGTACTTTCCTTGGATTACCCAAGAGGAAGAGGACATAGAGCATCATTTGGTAAAATATGGAGTCCTTGGCTTGTTCTAATTTCTAATTTTAAGTTGAGTGCACGTCTTTTGATGCAACTTAAGTGAACTTTAGTTATTTTTTAGTGAATTTAAGTTATTTTAATTTGGGCACATCTTTTTAGGCAATTTTAAGTGATGCCTAGCCAAGGGACTTAAGTTGTCCCGTCTTTTATGTACTTAAGTGACTTAATTAAAACATGTGATAAAAGCCAAGGTGGGCCCCAACTTCAAGAGTTCTTATTGGTGCAGATTTTAGGTTTTTATTTTGGAGCTTGGATTAAGAGGTGGACTATCAAGGGTGGAGATTGATTCATCTTTCTAGAAGTTGTTTTAAAACACCCTAAAGGCTCATTTTGTGATTATTATGTGATGAATTATTCAGAGTATTGCTACAACAACTTGACTTGAGGAGTTACAACCTTGAGTATCCTTGTTTTCGGTGTGACACATGGGCTCACCCTAGGCAGAAGAGTGTGTTTCGGCAGAATAACCTCATGTTTCTGAAGCCCTAGCTCACTATCATTCAGAGATGCAAGTACAAATCAGGTTGGAGGCCAAAACAAAGGAAGATAACAGCGAACAAGCTTCAGATTGGTGATCATCTTCAGTTGTTTCTACCCATTAATAATCACTTTGTGGGAAGGTTGTCAAGGAGCAGTTGGGTAGACTGTTTTGGAGTCATTTTGGAAGCCTAGCACTGCGATCTCTGGATGTCTAGGGTTTGGTAAAACCCAGAAATAATTCTGAGGTATTTTTGTGAGTAGATCTGTTTGTTTATTTGTTTCTGTCTCAGGAAAAAAAAATTTTAAAAAACAGAAAGATGCTTTTCTGAAAATTTTGGGCAGTCATAAGGGTTTGTGTTGTAATTTTTTGGACACCGGTATTAATCAGAACTCTCTATCTTTTAGTTTTAAATCAGTTCTCGGATTTGATCAGAATTCTGGGTTGTTATGAAAATATTTACATGTAAATAAATTTCCAGATTTTGTGCCCTAGTTTGTAAAGGTGTTTTCTTTTGTCAGTTGTGCCCTATTTTGCAGAAAAAAAAATTTGTGTTTTTTTAGCACCCCTATTTGGGGATACTACAAGCATCCATAGCATCACTAAAAATGAAAAACTGCACTTAAAGGCTAGTTTATATTTATCTGCTAAATACATAGCCTTCTTCCTCCTGTCTGCTAATTGACATAATTAGTGACAACTTCGAAGATTGTATTGCTAATTTAGTTGAAGTTGACTCTCAAACTTCCAATTTTGGTTGTAATTGTCATCATGAAAGTCAAGTGAATTTTTGCAAATGCTATTAATTAAAAGTGACATGATAAATTTGAAAGTTAGATATTTTCATTGTTATTTGTCTTCTTTCTCACGTAGTAAGTTCCTTTTCTTATAAGAGGAATTGGAGCAGATATAAGAAATATTCCCAACATAAAAAGAAATCACTTGAAAACATAATAGCAGAGATCTTGATATTCATACACAGTAGTCTTCAGTTGAGGTCAAGTACAGATCCTCAGTAATAAATGTAGAGGGGGGGCTTCTGAGAAGTGGGAGAGGAACCCCAAGACACTGCTCCCAAATAATAGTCTACTATACATGGGCTCTTGTGATGATGATTCTCCACAAAATATTACCTGTCAGAACAGGCTCCCTTTTCATCCTCGAGATCTACTTATTACTTTCAAGACTGTTGTGATTAGACGTGACATTCTACTCCATTAGCATTCCACAGCATTCAATACACAAGCATACACGTGAACATGTAAAAATAAAGAGAGACACGCCCAAGATATGGATGGTACAAGGAGGTACTGATTATTACTTTAGAAATTGACCAATGGCTGATAGAGCGGACTATGTCTCTCTCTATTTATAGACATACGATTGCCTTAATCCTTGGGTGCTTATTTCATGCCAGCCTATAAATTCTAATTTATTTTGCTTACAAAATAGTTCCCTACAGCAACTATTTTCCTTAAAAAAAATATAGCTATGTATCTATTCTAAAAGATCTATTTTTTGAGGAAAAATAACTCCTCTAAATGCTTTTGAAAGAAAAAATTACACACATCACAATACAATTTTTTAATAGTGAGAGATGAGATGAGATGACTTTTAACCAAGGCCACCAAGACACAGGAAAACTTGGAGACTTTGGAGACTGGTACCGGTATTGGTATGGCTAATTTTGAAAAACAGGAGATGGGGGACCGGGAGACACCAAAAAAAAAGTTTCTTTGAAAATAACAACTCAAGAATGAATCCTCATTGCACTTTTTCCTCCTTTTATAATACTTTTCCTTTTTGAAAGTAATACTTTATTTTATTTCTCTTAAGTTACTTTTCCCCTCAAAAGTGACTTTATTTTATAATTTGTCATTGACATTATTATAAAGTCACTTTATAAAATAAAGTATGTCCAGCTGCTGATTAATTAAATTTAAATAATCCCATAGGACTTAGGACTATTTAACATTTAATTAATTAATTATCACTTCGAAGGAAAGGGGACATTACATCTCTAGATAATCATCACTCTCCAACTCAAGTTCCTCTGATGGTAGTAGAACTAGGGGTAATTCATTAAGGCCATTTGGTTCAACTGTTTCATCCACCATGGCTGTCGCTTCTCCATCAGGTGCAATTTGGTCCCATTTTGCTGAAGGACCTTTCATATATGCACATTGACAATGATAGCAATGTTTTTTTACTTGTTTGGGAGTCAACTCTCATATGAAATCTCAATTCAGCTCTAACATTATGTATTAAGGTTCTATAATGTATATGATAAATGCCTTATCAATGTTGTTGTATGAATATTTGAGCTTTTCTATATTTTAAAATTTTCGCTATTTTATAAATAGTCATCCCTTGGCATCCCCTAAAAAATGGCCTCTCAAAAAATATTTCTTAAAAATGCCCCATCCACTATTGTCCCTATCCCAAAAACTTAGTGTGACATAGGTATTTACTCGTTCAAAGGATTTGTTCCTATGGTGTCAAAATATAAAATATATTCTTGATTATTTATCTAATTCTCCCAATTAGAGATATCATGCACTAGGTTATGACTGCAAATATCTATATAGCTGTACCGAATCTCATAGGAGTGCAAGCCCATTTAGATGTCCACTAAGAGAATTGATTATGGGTCACTTTTAAGAAAGTAAACGATCGTTTTCACTAGACCATGTTAACACTGCAAATAGTATTATAATAAGTTAATAACAAAGTCTGCTAATTGATATAAAAAATCTATTAAATAGAAAATTAAAAGGCCTACTATTAAATTTATTCTATAAATATGAACGAACAAAGGCTAGAAACCCAATAAACCCATAAACTGCCCTAAAAGACAAATTAAAACATAAAGTCCATTGCCTCTTATTGATTTCAATGCATTATTGTTACAGATGTCGAAAAAATGAAGAGAAGAAATAATGAAAACTCGACCAACCCACAAAGCATAAACTACCCTAACCGATAACCTGAAAGAGAAAATTCATTGCCACTTGTTAATTCCAATGCATTACATTTTGTGACAGGAGAAAAATGAAAAGGAAAACATAAAAACTCAATAGACCCACAAGCATAAGTTGCCCTAACGGACATAATTCAAACAGAAAATTCCTTCGTCCAATGAAATTTTTACAGAAGTAAAAGAAAAAAGAATGCATACTTGTGTAAAAGCCTTGAACCTTGAGTTGAGGATGATCATTTCTCAGCTTATCCATGACTCTCATAATTAATGTTGTTTTTCCAACACCCTGTTAAACAAAACTAATACGTACTGTTCTTAGCAAAACCTGGTATGGATTTGCCAAACACAAAAAATGCGGGCTGATAAATTACTGCTACTAATTAAACAACTATAATTTTTTGTAAAATAAGTGAACTTACAGGAGGTCCAGTAACCAGGATACATTTCTTGGGGGGAGCAGCCATCATCATTTTATCATGACGAATGAAAAGAATTATGTGCAAATCAAAATATTGCAGATAGAAAATTTAATGATGATAATACGTGAAAGCTTGCCCAAAAATAAAAAGACATGGAGAAGACAAAATAACATATGGTTGAGGACAAAATAAGAGATGGATGACGAAATGGAAATCTATTTACATAGGTGTTTATGGACGACAAAGATATAAAGTTTTTTTTGTTATAATAGATAAATTTATAAATATATTTAAGTGTAAGGAAGAAAAAAGAATTATTATAGAGGAGTTCAATTTTATAAGTGATTCTGTTCAAAAAGTGTACATAAAGACTTGGAATTCTTGGAGAGTCAAATTTCTTATTGTTCAATTAAGAACTAATTCTCATCAATTTTGATGTACCAAAAGAAACTTGGGAAGAAGGGGTGTGTATTTTTTGCACTTATGTGGCAATTTAATCTAAAAGATGCTCCATTTTAGAGTGTGATGATTATAGATACATCAGGAGCAATTATGATACTGTCTTGACAACTGGTTCTTGGTACACTTAATTTTGAGTGTGATGCTTATAGAGACATCAAGAGCAATTATGATAATGTCTCAATAGTTGGTTTTTTCTACATTTCATTTTAGAGTGTGATGCTTATAGAGACATCAAGGGCAATTGTAATAATGTCTTGACTCCTCCTCCTCCTCCTATCACCCAAGAGTCAACCTTGAATAAATTGCACCTTTAAGGATTTCAATATTGATGGATGGCATAAAACATAGAACTACAAAATAATCATGTCATGATAAACATGTATATAGAAATATAAATAATGTGCCCAAAGGAAAAAAAACACAACAAATAAGCAAAGAAAATTTTTGGGTCAACAAAATGAAGGAGACCCTAATATGGAAGTTTTCTCAATACTTTAGATCATCCAAAAAATAATGAAAATAAAAGAGACAACAAAATAGAGGAATTCTTGCATGATGAGAATAAGGTAATGAGTTGATTGATTGCTTCAAGGGGATAATACATAAAATAAAATAGGGAAGCAATCAATATTACTTGGAGAATACACAGCTTAGGCACTAGGTTGCTCTATCACCGTGGGTCATTCAAATCACATGATACCTTCATGGATCACATGCATTACAAACTAGGTTGTAGAGTGACAACAAGAGGTGTAAAAAGGTAGGCCTTATGGTGCACATAATCGAGAAGAGTTATGATACTAAAGTATATTATGTGAAGAACACAAGCTAGCAAGCTATGTTTCTAGGTGACTCACAAGCTACTCAATTAGGTGTCCACATAGTTTCAACTTGGAAATGATGAAATTGTAGAAGAATGGAAGGTTAACATAACTGCAACATTAAGTTGACAAAAAAAGACCATGGGAGACAAGGCCCTTGCACCATGGGGGGAAAGGCTAAGACAAGGGCTAAATGAACTTAAAAACACACCAAGGGATGAACACCGAGTAAGCTTAAAAAAAGCTTAGAATTACAAGGGTATGCAATTTTATACATTGCATTTTTGCCCACACTTTAATGGGCTTATGAAACTACACTAATATGCAAGCTTAAGTACAAAAAGGGAATTATTGAAAGGAAGTAACATCGTGAAACCTAAACTTCTTTCCAATACCATGAGCTAATAAGTAGGAGCTTTGGCGTTAGGGTTTTAAGAGGTGAGAGTGTTGCAAGGGATGATGAAGATGTTGATCTGAATGATGATTGCAATGTTAGGGAAAGCTTTGTTGTGTCTTGTTTGGTTCTAGTTGTTGTGGTGGTTTTTTTTGGAACGCCTTCTTGTTGTGTTTGATGCCCCTCATGGGCTTCTCCCCCTTGCCTTATGCCTCAAGATGATTTTATCAACCATGTTTTTCTACAAAAAGCAGAGGACCTGTGTAGATGTGTTGGTGGAGTGGTGGGTTTGTGTGGACAAATGTGTATGATTGGTCTATGTGGGTTATGCTTAGTGATGGGTTTGTCATTTTTTGGGGGCTCCTATTTTAGTTAAAGAGGATGTATCTGGGTTGTTGAGAGTCCTTCCTTGGCTCTCTATTTTCTGTGGCTTTCGATGGTTTTTGTCTTTGTGGGTGCTTAGTTCTCATTGGAGGTTGGTTATTCAGGTGGCTAGTTTTTGTCTATGGTTGAGGTTATTTTTTACTACTTTCTTCTTTCATCCTCAGCAACCTTTTTGGCTTTTGGTGTGGAGTTTCTTTGTGCTCCTTCTCTTGGTTGCATTTTCCTCTTCCACGATTTCTTAGGGGAGGATGTTCTCCTCTCCTTTGTGTGTCATGTGTATGAGCTCTTTTGGAAGCCCCAGTCTAATTTGGGTGCCAATGTTTGGTGCTATCTGGGCATGTTTTTCTATATTTATGCCTTGGCCTTGATGGGTATGATGTTTACTATTCCTTTTCTCGCTATATCCATTTCCTAGTTTTGTTTATTTCCGTGCTATTGGATCGGGGCCATTTTTGCCCATATCATTCTTAGAAGAAGCAAAATGGTTGGGGAGGGGGGAGATTTTCAAGGTTCTCCTCGAGTTCAAGCTTGTTTCCCCTAAGTGTTTAGGGGTTGTTTGTATTAATTTTTTGTATTTTTGGTTGGGGGTTTCTTTTGTTGATATGGAGGAGAAGTTTATTATTGATGGTGCTATGAGGGCTCTATATTAATAAATTATTAATTTTCATATCACGGTCTATGTTGCTATTACCCTGACAGAGCTCTCTTCATGATTCTCCTATTGAGGCGAAGAGTTCTCCTGTGGAGGTGGAAACTATTCATGTAGAAGAAGTTGAGGGTTTGTTTCTTTTTCAGATGGCTTCCTCTCTTCCCTATCCTATTGGGGTGGTGACTTCTCCTATTGAGGTGGAGATTGTTTATGTGAGAAAGGTTTGGTGTTGTTGCAACGGGGCTATTTCTATCCTTGTTTTAGACTTCTTTCCTTTCTCTCCTATTGAGGTGCAGACTAAGGAGGGTAAAGGGAGCTTATTGTTGTATCATTTGAAGGTTATATGAACCTTTTCAAAACCTATTGTTATAATTTTCAAATTTGAGTTGTTAGATGCCTTCGCCCTTGTTCTTGTAGCAATCGGTTTCTAATGTTTTGATTCTTCTAATTTGTTTTTATTGGGTTGTTGTTTGCCTTTGTTCTATCTATTAACAATGTTTTGTAAGTTGGTTTTGGATCTTAGTAAAATTCATTTGTATAGGGTTTTGGGTCCCTTTAAAACTTGTTTTGCACCTAATCGGAAACATCACGAAACCTACAAAGGATATTGTAGATGAAGCAAAGATTTATCCAAGTGATGTGATGATTCCCCTAGAAAAAGAATGTATAAATTAAATATATTAGACAACAAAAACTCACACAAGGAAAATAGTTTTAGAAAACATAAACCTTAAAAACCATTGTGTTAGAATAAACACATATAAAAATATTAAAAAATATGCAATTTTTTTTTTAAAATAACAAATAAATAAGGGAAAAAATGGATCAATAAAATGAAATAAACCTTAATGTGTAAGTTGTCTCAATACTTTGCATCATCCAAAAACTGTAAAAAAAAAAAAGAGACTACAAAAATAGAGGAATTCTTACATGATGAGAATAATATAATGAGTTTATTGAATGCTTCAAGGAGAGAATGCATAAAAAAGACATGGGGAAGTAATAAATATGAAAGAGAGTACATGATTTAGGAACTAGCTTGCTATATCACTAAGGGTCACATAAATCACGTAATACAGGTACATGGATTGCATGCATTATAAACTAGGTTGTAGGGTGACTCCAAGAGGTTTAAAATGGTAGGTTATATGATGTAATAATCTAGCAAGATCAATGTGACTCATACAATATGAAAGAAAACCATGTGTAGCACAAGGGCTAGGAAGCTTTGTTTCTAGGTAACTCACAAAATACCAAGGAGTGTTTAAATAGTTTTAACTCTTAAATGATGAAAAGTAGAAGACAAGGTTAACACAATTGCAACATTGGGTTGACAAAAAAAGACAATGGGAGGCAAGGTTGTTGCACAATGGGAAAAAAGGCTAAGACAAAAGATAAAATGAACCTAAAAACATACTAAGGGATGAGCAACAAAGTGAGCATAAAATTGCAAGGGTGTGTTATTGTATACAATATGTCCTACCCTCACTTTAATGAGCTTATGAAATTGTACTACTATGCATGTTAAAGTACAAAAATGAAAGTATTGAAAGGAAATAACATCATGAAACCTAAAAAGGATATTGTAGAGGAAGCAAAGAGTTCTTCAAGTAAGGTTATGATTCCTTCAAATAAAGAACCTACAAACAAATATATTAGCCAAAAAAAACCTACACAAGGAAAATTGTGTTAGAATGCATAAACCTGCAAAACCATTGTGTTCAAATAAACATACATGTATAGAAACATAAACAACATGCATAAAGGATAAAAAAACATAACAAATAAATAGAGAAATTTTTTGGATCAACGAAATGAAAGAAACCTTGATTTGGAAGTTATCTCAGTGCTTTAGATCATCCCACAAATATAATTAAAACAAAAGAGACTATAAAATAGAGGAATTATTACATGCTGAGAATAATGTAATGACTTGATTGATTTATTCATGGAGAGAATACACACATAGAGATAAGGAATCACTCAACACGAATGAGAGTACATGAATCAGGCACTAGCTTGCTCTATCACTAAAGGTCATGCAAATCATGAAATACCTTCATGGATTATAGGTGTAGACACTTAAAAATAATTATTTTAATTATTTTTAAATTCCTCGCATAATTAATTTATTGATTATGCCAGATTTTAATTCTCCTCAATATTAATTAATATTAATTAATTTTGTCACTATAGTCTGTGATTGATTTATTTAATAAATCAACCCCCTTTTATTCTTCTAAAAATCCCCAATATTAAATCTTCTCAAAATCCTCCTCTTAACTAATTAATTTAAGTTGATTAGTTAACCTAACTGATTCCTACAAATCACCTTTTCCTAATCCATCATTAACCTAATGAATTCTTCTAGAAACTCTCGAAGCTCACTTAGTATTATTCTTCTAATTTTTAATTCTCTCTCCTAGTCAAATCCTCCTACAAATCTTATCTATCCTAATCCCACCTAACCTTTCCTCTAATTCCCCTCCCAATGAGTTGCTAGTGGCTAATCATCATGATTAGCCACAAAGTCAACTCCTTGTCCCTTCCATCCAACCACTCTCCTTAAATACCCTTTTCCTAGGTGAATGTGAGATTTTTCCTCTAGGCATCTCATCTTCCAAAGAATTTTTAATTCTTTCTTATTCCTCCAATCCCCATGATCATCCCTTTTTGATTTTTTTTCAATTCTTCCTCTCCATCCCTCAAGAAATGTCCCATCCCTTGCTCTTATCAAGGCACATTGGGAAGTCTTCCCAATGTACCTTGAGGAGTGTGGAGACAAGAAATGCCTTTAAGGCATATCTATTGGTCTCCACACCTCCTCTTGGGTCTTGTGTGATCTCAAAAGAAATCCTGACCCTCCATCTTGGGTCAATCCTAGCCCTTAATTATTTCTCTTCTCTCCCTATAAATTGAGGACTCCACCCCCTCACATTTCATCTCCAATTTTAGCAAGTTCATGTTGTTAGTTTGTGCCTAGGAAACCATATTTGCATCCTCAACATGCCAAAATTATCCTTCATCCATACTTAGTCATATTATCCATCCCATCTCTCAATCCATTTTATCCATTTGTGCACAATGTTGGAAAGCCAACCACATCAAACAATCTAGGAGCAAATTGACATCACGTTGGAGGCATTTGGGGCGCACTTCGACTTCATCCAAGCTCCATCCGAGGAAGAAGATAAAGGTCATAAGGTATAAGCATTTATCTTCATGTTTTTATGTGACTTGATTTATGCTTTATGGTTTTATATGTTTTTATGTTTTTGGTTTGCATATTAACAATCCAAATCCACCTTCCACACTTTTCCCCTCTCCATTCTGGCACGCCCGGTGGGACCCGTGTCCCTAAAAACTAATGTTTTTTGAGTTTTTGTAAATTTTTAAGTCGCAGGTATCAGAATAGCACGAGAGATTGCAAATCAGCACGAGCGATTCGGGTTCAGCGCGACAGACATACTCCTTCGGCGCGTGCACAGGCGCATCAACGCGACCGTTTACAACATTTAAAAAAATTTCCCACTCTGTTTTAATTTTTTTTTTTTTAAATCACTCTTTGTTTATCTGTTAGACGCATGCGCAGACGCATCAGCGCAGGCAGACGCATTTCAGCATGAGCGAATACTAACCAACGCAACTGTTTTCAAAAACTCCCGCCCTCAGCAAAAATTTGGTTTTTAAAATTTGAATTTCAAAATTTTAACTGCTAACTTTTGTGTCTTTGTTTTCAAGATTTCAACGCGGGCGGAGGTGTTTCAGCGCGGGCGCAGGAGTTTCAACGCGACCGACATAAACCAGCGTGATAGACAGGTATAAAATCCTAGTTCAGTCTGCGTTAAGTCATTATTATTTTTGTTTCTGTTATCTGCAGCGCATACGTAGGCGTTTTGGCACCTACGTAGGCACTTCAGCATGACTGACTGCACTTCAATGCGTTTGTTGTATGTGCAGGCCAGTGAGGACTAATTCTTTTTTTTTAGTGTTGCAGCTTTTCTCGATCGTCAAGACCTAGAAAACGGAAAAAAACTACTAATCTGAACTATTTTGCAGGTTGCCTAGGAGTTCCAACCAAATATTGTGTCTTTTTTTAACTAGGCACCTAGATTTAATTAAAAGATAAATGAACCATTATCTTGTGTGTTTTGTGAAAAGCGTAAAGGTAGGAGAGTATGCTCTCGTCTAGCTAGACGATCAGAAATCCAGACCCTCCAAGTTTTTCACGTTTGTTGCATGCTTACCTCTAGCGGGCCTGCCCTCCCAACTTGCTCTTTAAGAAGGTAAGAGGGGAACGACCCAAGTGAGTCACTCGGACCTGGGGTTCCCAACTCACTATAATAAATAGGTCATTGATGATGAAAGGGTCAATGGTTGGGGCTATATGAGAGTTCACTCTCACATTGGGTGCTTGGTAGGATCCTAAAGATCTCAATCACGCTTGCGTGACTACTAAGTTCTTGGTGCTTCGTTGGGCTATAGGCCTCAATTGCGTTTGTGCAACTGCGAAGGGTAGCTCCTAACAGGAAGACATATTAAACACCTTGTGCATAGTGGCCAAAAACCTTCTAGTCATTGGTGCAGGAGGTCGGACCTCCGAAGCCGCCCATATTTTAATGGCCCTTAGTAGAGACACAAAGTTCGCCATGAGGAGTTTTCATGGGAATTGATGCTTGGCTGCCTCGACAAAGTGAGTGTCGTGGATGGGAGCCAGTAGGGTCAAGCATCTAAGTGTCCACTCTGGGTAAGCGTAGCTGGGAAACCAATTGGGATCCAATGACTATTGTCCTTGCCAGCCTTAAGAATGTTGTATCATTTGATCATTGTATTTGCTTTGTTTGATTGTTGCTTGCCAAGAGTAGACTAAAAACACATCATTATACTCGAACACTTTGCAAAAACACTTGTATAAAAGCAAACAATCATCCAAGTCATTATCCACACAAAGTCCAAATTACATCAAAACTCTGTCTATTTTCATGTTTCATAAACCTAAGTTGTATAAGCATCCTAAGAAGTGAATCCATCGACCTATCAAGAAAAAGAAGCTCACACAAGCACAACTCATTAGGCGTCGGAAATTTTGGTATACAAACCGCAAACTCCTGCTTAAACATAGGACATTATTGCATCATTACCATGATTACGTTCATGGTCATAGCATTGAGTCTGATGCAAGTGATGAACTAAGAGTATGTGCCCTCCACCAAGGTTTAGGTTTGTCTTTCAACACCAACTATCTTCAAAATCAAGGTGTGCCATCCAAACCAATCATCTATTGAGTCATGTTCATGCCAAGGATAACCTAGTCATGAAATTTATTCTAATCATCACTATCATCCCTCTTCAATCAATCATCCTCAATCTTTTCCCAAGGACTTAGCAGATCAATCAATCATGAAATCAAATCAATTCTCAAAATCCAAATCCAAATCAAATCATTCTTTAACCCAATTTAACCTCACATTAAGGTTGCATGCCTTGTGAAGTTCCATTTAGACCTCATCATTAATCACTTGGCTTTTGTGCTTGAAGAAGAATCCTCTCCAAGTACCTTTTGCCTTATCCTTTGATTCAATCAAGACTCTTGACTTACGCCTTTGCTTTGCTTAGGGTCATTAGTCAACCCTTAGTGGAAGAAAGGCTTTTTAATCATCATTCCAAGGTCTAAATTCTACCCAACTTGGTCATTACCTCACTTTTGGTTTCATCTACCACCTAAGATCCTCATCCAAGGACTAAGGTGTCAATCCTAATCAATTTCGAGTTCTAATCCAAGGACCCTGCCAATCAGCAAAATCCCTTTTTCATCAAGGACAAAATCTAAAGAATCCTAAAGTCTTGCTAAGTCCTCTCATCAAAAATTTCTTCCTCCAAACTTTTTCTAAGGTTATTCTTGTATGGCCACAACTCGATCTCAAAAAAAAAAAGATGGTTGAACAACAGTATGGTATGTTGGACATTAGTGTCCTATACGAAGATCCTACGCACGATCCTACACAAAGTGTGCAACTTAGCAATCAAGATCAAACCCAAAATCCTAATATGGTTAACCAAGATGAACTCTCTCTGGAAGTGCAAACTTTCCTAGCAGATTCTTTTAACCAAGAGATGATTGAAAAATTTATCCAGCACAATCCTACTGCACTTCTATAGACCCTCCTTGAAAATGGAGATCAACTTCCACCTGATTTTGATAAATCCACTCTTGGCCAACAACCACAAGGAGACCTCGCTCCCACATAGAATGTTGCACCTGTTATTCAAACTCAATCAATTACACCCCCGCCAATCATCCAAACTCAATCAATGCCACCTGTGGCACCTCCCCACGTGGTCTCTGTCCCACCTTATTCCTCCTCTCCATCTATACCACTATCAAATCCGTTCTCATCTATTCTCCAACATGCCTCTATACCATCTTCTTCCACTCAACCACATATTTCTATTCCACAAACTTCACTTCCTGTCAACAATGTCGCCAATTTTATCCGGGTCGCACTCAATCTCGTCACAACAGTTTGTGGGCCGCAACCAACTATCACTCAAATCCCTGTGACATCGGTCATCACATCTCACATTCCCTCTTCCTCATCATATCAATACATTAGTGGTGGTGCACCTTCCTTGACTCATTCGATTCTAAGGGAAACTACAATCCATCATTACCAAAATCCCCAACAAGACCTCATTAAGGAAATTCAAGACATGAAAAATATCATCAATGATGTGAAAGAAGGGACTAATAAGAGAAAACCTTACTCGTTTGAGGAATTTTGTCATTGTCCTTACGACCCATCTATATCACTTGCACCCTACCCCCCAAGATTTGAGATCCCCAAATTCACCAAGTATGAAGGTAAAGGAGACCCCCGCAACCATGTCCGAGAATTTCACATCTTATGCCAAGAAGTCTCCTATAGTGACCTATACCTTCGAAGAATCTTCCCCAAGAGTCTCACAGGAGATGCCCTGGCATGGTTCTCATCTCTACCATGAGGTTCCATTATCTCCTTTCCAGACTTGGCAGAGAAGTTTGTAGCTCACTATGCCTACAATATGGCTAATTATGTTTCCATGACGAACCTGTGTAACACAAAGCAAAGGTCTGGAGAGACTTTTGCCAGCTTCTTGCAAAGACAGCGACATCTTATCAAGAAATTCCAATGGGACATGCCAGAACAACATCAAATTGAATTATTTCAAAAGAACTCGGTACCCTAACTTTCAAGACCTCTAACATCTCAATGCATTAAATCCTTCCAAAAATTGATTGATAAGGGCCTTGCCCTCAAATGTGTCTTGCTAGAGGAAGGAACCTTAAAACACTACCAAAGATCAACCCAAAGTTCTTCCTCTTATTATAATGATAAACCTAAATTCTGGTCCAAGAACAAAAACATAGTCAATGATGGTGTAACTGATGCAAAACGGGTCCAGATCATGGTCACTCCCCCAAAACCCACCACCACTAATCATCAATTCAACAATAAAAACAACCAAAATCAATCCCAAAAGCCTCACAACAATGTCTCAGTCTAGGGACGACCACCCCGATCCAATAACAAGACTCCAAGAGACTTCACTCCTCTTGCTGAGCCTATTGAAGTGGTGTTTCAAAAACTTGTCCAAGCAGGCGCAGTGGTTTTTTCGATCACTCGCCCGTTTGATCCAAATCAACCCAAACCTAGGTGGTATAATGATAATGAATATTGTGAATATCACCGTATCAAGGGACATGATACACGAAAATGCATGAAGCTTGAAATCTACATACAAGATCTCATTGATAGGGGTGAAATTGAAGTAGCAAATGCAAAACCTGGTAATAACAATGACAAACTCAAAATGTACCAGGAACCCTTCCCGAAACATGATAAGGGAAAAGGCTCATCATCTAACACAGTGAACTATGACTACACTAATCAAATAACTGGCTTTGACTCTTTAGTAGGTTTCATTGAGCCCACACACAATCATGTTAATGTCATAACTATCCAAGGAGATAATCCTCCCACTTCCCAAAGTAGAACTAATCCTTCTAGGATAGTCATTCAAGGCGTTGTACCTTCCACCCCCTATTTCCAGAATGACTGCAATGTAACCACATGCCTAGGTAAAGTCACCATCCAAGGAGCTCCTCCCCCACCAAACCCCCCACCCATGTCTTCCACCCACCGATATGATCTCCTTGACCAACTTGGGAAGACCCTTGCACAGATCTCCATTCTAGAACCTCTCAAGACTTGCCCTGTCCATAAAGAAATTTTGGAACAAGCCCTCCTTGAGTCTCGCATTCCCGATAATATCAATGCTACCCAATTCCAAGCTCTCATTGGAAACCTTGTTGCCCAGCAGCACCTTGTATTCACCTCCAATGATGCTCCTACAGATGAACACAATAAACCTTTGCACATCGAAGCCCTTATCCAGAAGCACAAGGTCAAATGTATCTTGATAGACGGTGGATCCGGACTCAATCTATGTACATACAAGTTAATAAAACAATTGGGACTTTCTGAGGACCTGGTAGACACATCAGGAAGGATCACAATAAAAGCATATGATGACGTGGAAAGAGTTTTAAAGGGCATGATCACATTACCTCTTCAAGTGGGCCCTATCACAATTGAAACCCCTTGCCAAGTACTAGATCTTGATCTCCCCTACAACATTCTCCCCGGTCGGCCATGGATTCACTCGAAAGTTGTACCCTCCACTTACCACCAATGCATCAAATTCCCCTTCAATGGAAGAGAGATCACTATCAAAGGTGATCCACAACCTTTTCAATATTGCAAACTCTTAGAGGGGAAACATCCATATCATTGCCCACTAAATAGACCCTTGCCAACTCCTCCATCTGACACATCAAATGTCGCCTCCACCTCATCCCAACCAGACACACAAATCAAGATCTTGGATAATGGTTGTGGAGAATACAAATTGGAGGATGTCTTATTAATAGGCAACCTCCCCTTGTCTCCTAAGTCATTTGGCAAACCAAAAGAGCTCAAAAAGACCAAAAAATGGTCATACAATGCAAAGATACCACCTTCCAGCAATGGGACCCACTTGATGAGGAGAGCCTCGACGTAGATGTCTCTTCATGGTTGTACCGGGAAGAAGATGAAGAACCAACAAAAATATCCAAAAAAATGTAGCCAAAAGCGTCAGCTATAGTCAAAAAAATGGGTTACAAAGGACACGGCTTTGGACCAGAAGAAAAAGGAAGAAAAGCACCCATAAATCCTATCTCCTACAAGTACAACATAGGCTTGGGGTACACCTTGGTGCCTAAGATTACTATCGTTGGTGCCCCTTCAAGTCCTTCTTTGGATATTGAAAGCTCTGACGAAGAGGAGTTCCATGAAATGCCATATGAATACGAAAATGATATCTTCTTTGACACTCACATCAATGCCATCACCCTCGTAACCTCTCCCATTTCACACGAGCTACATCTTGTCCATCCTGAACTCATAAACTGGGGCCAATGAGACAAACCCACTTCAGATATCTGCGTCGATGATAATGCTCTCATTACTCTCCTGACTATGAGAAACTTGGAAGACTGCAACCAAGTAGATGGTATTCAACTACATGAAAAGGGATACTTTGGTAGTCACGTCAATGCCCTTATCCACAAAAAAGATAATCAAAGCAAAAAACATGATTCCTTAGGTGAAAACCTCTCTGAGGCACCTTTGGATGAGCAAAAAATAAAAACAAAGGGCGTATCTGAAAGTGAAAACCTGGAAAAGGCACTTTAACGATGAGGGACTTGGCCTCCCTACCATTGGTTACCTTCCTCAAGACAGGTCAAATTTGTTGATAGAAGAAATAAACAGTATCAACATGGGCATCGAAGACATTCCAAAAAAATGTGCTCATTCCCAAGTCCCTCACAGAAAAAGAGAAACAAGACTTCATAAATTTCCTTATAGAGGTAAAAATCAATTTTGCATGGTCCTATGTCGATATGCCAGGTTTAGATCCTGACTTGGTGGTTCATAATCTCGCTGTCCGCCCAGACGCAAAACCTGTGAAACAGAAGTTGCGCAAAATGCATCCGCATATTTCACTCCTGGTCAAGGCAGAACTCCAAAAAATGTTGGACACAAAATTCATCAAACCAATAGACTACTCTGAATGGGTATCCAACATTGTACCTGTCAGAAAACCCATTGGGGGCATCCGTATCTATACTGATTTTTGAGATCTAAATAAGGCTTGTCCTAAAGATGATTTCCCACTCCCCAACATAGATATTATTATGGATCTTACAACAGGGCATGAGATGCTATCACTTATGGATGGATTCTTTGGATATAATCAAATCAGGATTGTAGACGAAGATCAACATAAAACTACATTCATGACACCATGGGGGACATTCTGTTACCGGGTCATGCCCTTTGGCCTCAAAAATGTTGGAGCCACATATTAGCGTGCCATGACGATAAATTTTTCATGACCTTTTGCATAAAATTATGGAGGACTATGTGGATGATCTACTAGGAAAATCCAAGACAAGACAGGAACAAATCCCTATCTTAAAGCAGATCTTTGAAAGATTGGAAAAATACAAATTGCGCCTAAATCCTAAGAAGTGTGTTTTCGGGGTTACATCGGGAAAACTATTAGGTTTCATTGTTTCCCGCAGAGGCATCGAGGTCGATCCTGCAAAGGTAAAAGCCATCATGGAAATGCCTCCACCGAAAACTCTCAGACAGCTGCGCAGCCTCCAGGGAAAACTCCAATCTGTTAGACATTTTATTTCACAACTGGCAGATAAGTGCCATCCATTTTCACACCTATTGAGCAAAGACACAAAATTCAAATGGGACTGCTTGTGTCAAAAGGCCTATGAAAAACTAAAAGAATATCTGGCATCACCTCCAGTGCTTATGCCTCCTACTCCTAGAAAACCTCTTATTTTGTACATATGTGCTACCGCAGTAGCATTGGGGGCATTGCTGGCACAAACAAATGATCAAGGGAAGGAACATGCCATTTATTACATCAGTCGGACACTAGTCGAGTATGAAATCAATTATACTCCCATTTAAAGAGCATGCCTGGCATTGGTGTTTAGCACACAAAAACTTCGACACTATATGCCGAACAACAAAACAAAACTGATTGCTAAGATTGACCTGCTTAAATATCTCTTGTCAAAAGTTGCCCTCGCTGGCAGAACCACTAAATGGGTCATGCTCTTAAGTGAGTTTGACATTGAATATGTAGACAGAAAAGCAATCAAGGGACAAGTCATCGCAGACCAGTTGGTTGACGCTCCACTTCTAGGTGACCATCATATTCTCACAAAATTACCGGATGAATTCATTATGGTTGTCACCACATCCTCCACATGGAAATTGTATTTTGATGGCTCTTGCACCCAAAATGGATCGGGGGCAGGAATACTACTGATCACACCTCAAGGAGATGGTATCCCAAAGTCATACAAGATAGGTTTTGCATGTACCAATAACATCGCAGAATATGAGGCACTCATTACAGGGTTACACTTGGCTATCCAGTGGAAGATAAGGGAATTACATGTCTATGGTGATTCCCAACTTGTCATAAAACAAGTCAATGATGAATACCAAACAAAGGATGACAAAATCCTCCCCTATCGTAGCATGGTTGAAGATCTTAAGCAATACTTCACATCAATCAAGTTTGATCAAGTCCCGCGAACAAACAATAGAGCTTCAGATGCAATGTCCACCATTGGCTCCCTCCTTCAGATGCCAGCACATAGTCAGAAGTGTGAGTTCTTGGTCGAGCAACTATTTATACTAGCATATGACCCACCGGAGTTTGAAATGGTGTGTGTACTCGTTGGTCCCGAGTCCCCTTGGTATCAAGAAACCTTCGCTTTCCTAAAAGACAATACCATTCCCCCATACCTCACAAAAACCCAACAAAAAACCTTCATTCGCCGATGTGCTCGTTACACCATCCTTGGAGACACCGTATTCAAAAGGCATTTTGATGGTTCCCTCCTAAGGTGTTTAGATAAACAAGAGGCGGAATGGGCATTATGCAAAGTAAACGAGGGCATTTGTGGGGCATACTCAAGTGGGCTTACCTTGGCTAAAAAGCTTCTGAGAGCAGGATATTATTGGCCTAAAATGGAAGTAGATGCATATAACTATGTGAAGAAATTCATCTCTTGCCAAAAACATGGCGACAAGATTCATGCGCCATCACAGGAATTGCAGCCGTTCATTACACCCTAGCCCTTCTCACAGTGGGGGCTCAATCTCATTGAGAAAATCCACCCCTCATCCTCCAACAAGCATAAATTCATTATCACCGCCATCAAGTACTTCACCAAGTGGGTAGAGGATATCCCTCTTACTTTTACCACTGGAAAGCATATATCCAAATTCATCCTGAACTACTTGATCTGTCAATATGGCATTCCAAAAGTTATCATTACAGAAAATGGCAGGCAATTTAAAAACCAAGATGTCAAAGAACTCTACCAGAAATTCAACATCCAACATCGCTTCTCCACTCCATATTACCCCCAAGGCAATGGTCAAGCTGAGGCTTCTAATAAAACCCTCATCAAAATCCTCAAAAAGACAGTCAATGAAGTTGGTCGTGATTGGTACCTCCAACTCCATCCTACTTTGTGGGCCTACCGCACCTCCATCCGCACCCCCACATGTGCCACCCCTTATTCCCTGGTCTTTGGCTTCAAAGCCATCCTTCCCCTTGAGATCGAGATCCCCTCTCTAAGGGTGTCACTGCAAAATATCCTACCAGATGAAGAATACAGGTGTAGCATCAAAATTAGGAATCATCACAACAAGATAAGTAGATCAAAACATTAAACATGATAGCTCAATCAAAAGAACACTCATTGCAAATGAACCTAATTCTAAGCGCACTCAATAGAGGTATGAAAACAAAGCATTCAAAATGAAAATTATGCAAACCAAATGCAGAATTGAATGCTCCTTCCATGCGGCTCCATTGTTCTTCTTTCCTCTCCAATGGATTTGTGGATCTCACCTACAAGTGCACATACAATTGAAAGCAAGATTGATGAAAAGCTCAAGAGTACTAGAAGCATAAGTTCATTAGTCTGATAGGAATTAGGATTGAAGGATTCAAGGGTCAAGGGTCAAGGAATCAAGGAATCAAGGGATTTGATTGAAGAAAATCATCCAATTTATAGAGAAATTGGAGAAATGAACAAATTAGCATGAAATGGATTCGAATAGAAATTCAAATCAAGAATAACAAAGCTATGACATGTTGCTATGTAAAGAGGCTTGTGACAATTTTATGACAGATTTTATGACAAATTTCCATGTCAAGACAAGTTCTATGACAAATTTCTATGTCAAGACAAGACTCTATGACAAGTTGCTATGTCAAGACAAGACTCTATGACAAATTTCTATGTCAAGAGTATGACACATGAAGCACACAAAAAGGGAGAACTAGAGACAAGTTAATTAGGTGGAATTTGAATTGGAAAATTAGAAAAATAGGTGGAAATTAGGAATTAGAATTTAGGAAATTAGGAAAATTAATGAAAATTAGAAAAATTAGAAATGAGGAAAATAGGAACTTAGTGAATTAATTAATAATTTCTCATTTATCAATTAATTCACAAAGAGGGAATAAAAAAATTAGGAAAATTAGATAAATTAATTAATAATTTTTCATTTATTAATTAATTTATAATAAGAGGAATAATTGATGAAAGATTAGGAAATTAATTAATAATTTTTCATTTATTAATTAACTCATAAAGAGAAGAATAATTAATTAGCCAAGACCTAGGATAAATAAATAAATTATTTAATCCTAGAGGAAGAAATGACACACAAGGTTAAATGATTAAATCACAAAACCCTGGAAGACGAATTAGGTCTTGAAAGATAATTGACTCGATTTGATTTGATTTTAGATTGACAAATGACCAATGTGATAAATGATTTGATAAAATACGCCAATTGATGAGGAACAATGACAAATTGATCCAAATTGACATGATTAAGACAGACAATGATCGATAGCGAAATGATCGCAAAATGACAAAATTGACAAAAGGATAAAGATCGACCAAAATCATGATTGTTGTTGATAAGACCAAATTCGAAAGCGAGATGAATGAAGAATGTAGAAGAATGACTCGATGCTCGCAAATGATAAAGATCAAGTGCGAATCATAGGAGAAATGTTAATGTGATGCAAAAACCTAAAATGAGGCAATGCGCAAATGTTAAAGTATGACCTCGCAAGCGTTGACCATTTTTAGGTGTCTACAATAGGATTGCCCACCTACAAGAGCTAGAAATTTTAGATGAAAGGCACCTCAAGGCCTTGAACCATCTCGGGTAGATCAGAACCATCTGCGCATGAGTTATCACAAGAAAGTCAGAACCTGAGAATTCCAAATTGGTGATCTTGTCCACATGGAGAATCGAAAAAACCTTCAAGAAAGAGAAAAGAAAGGCAAGTTCGAGCCTAATTGGATTGGACCATATATAATCACAACAAAATATGGATTAGGAGCTTATCGGTTGGCTACTCCTGAAGGCGATCCTTTGGATGATCAAATGATATCATGCACCTCAAAAGATTTTATGCCTAGTCCTCAGAAAGTCTCAAATTGTCAAAAAATCAAAAAAATCAAAAAATCATGAAAAATACATAAAAATGAGAAAAAGATCCTGAAAAAATCGTCACTTTGGTGAAAACCTGGCAAACATGCACCCTGTGACAGCCCCCCCCCCAAAAAATCCACAATTCGTCCATCAATGAAAACCATTTTGCGACGCTCTGGACAAGTACCTTGGTGAAAACCTCCATGCAGGCACCAAGGTAAATAAAACCGGATCCATTGTCTATCAGGACAGTACTACAATCACCCTCCCATCTAGTCCACCCATCGCAGCATTCCTCCCCTTCCACCTTCGAACAAATCACGTGTATGATGACGAGTCTTCGCCTAAATCATGAATAAGGAATGTCCCTTCAAAGTGAGCTTGTGTGCCTCTGCGTGAGCTTCACGAAGTCTTGAGAATAGTCCTAAGTCCACAAGTTAATCTTCAAAGCCATATGATCACTTGCCTAATCCAAAAGTCCACTTAGCCCTAGGGATGAATCCTTCCCTCATCTGGAAACTTAATCCTCCACCCTAATCCTACTCTTGGCAAGAGGTGTCAGTTGGTCATGAGTGAATGACTTATTTGATTTCTTGGGTTTTTCATTTATACTTGCATCTTTTGCCCTATGGCTGCATCTATCTACAACTGCCTGGATTTTCCATATCCAGGTATGTTTACAATAGGTGCATACTGGGGCATATTTTCATAGCATGGCATGTTTTGGATCTCTCTTGTATAAACCAGTGACCCGGTACTAGTGTTTATGAACACTTACCCTCTCGTGTACAAGAGGTATTGGTGTGTTTGAGGGTTTCCTTGCACGTACCCACAACTTTGTATTAGTGTTTCTCAACACTTGCATAGTTGTGTGTAAGGAATTCTCGTTCGACTGTGAGTCAGTCCATGCCTTGGGTTTCTCATGGCATCCTGATTCCTAGAATCAATAGTGCAAGTCACCCGAGGCAATATCAAACTAGGTTGGCTCTTTACATTTTTTGTGCACAACTTTCACCACCATTCCATAAAGTCCTAATCTAATAACCCCATGGAGTCCTCAATTTCCTCCATTTCCCGTCCATTCCACATTCTTCTATTTTGTATCTAAAATCATTGTGTTATTATTGGCATATTCCCTCATTATATTATTCATTCAGGTCATATTATTCATATAGATTACATTACTTATTCATTTCGTTACACTACTCATTTAGATTGTCATTCTTTCACAAACATTTATCACATAAGTTGCACTTAGATTTCATCACATGTATCATTTATAAATAAACGACATTAATTCATCCACATAACATTACATTAATTTCCCATATAGGTTGCATCATAAATCATTTTACATCTACATATCCATCATACAACTGCATATATACACATCAAAAAGCATAATCACTCATCCTGCATCCAAAAATGTGTCAGCAGCATGTCATAGGCATACATATATAAGCATCCACACTACATCACAAATAGGTCAGCACAACATATCCATAATTGCATCCATACATCACATCACAAGAAAAGTAAAGAGAATCCATCATAATAAAAGGTACACACATCATCCATCATCACAAAATCATATATATATATATATAAAGAGATGAATATGTCTGTCATAATACAATGATTGCCCCGAAGGGTCAAAATATGATACACAAGCCAAAAATGGAGCTAACTCTCCCCTCCTGTCTACCCACCCCCTATGTTGTACCTCCTCCACCTGATCTTCCTGCATCCCCTCCTCTCGGTGGCCGAAAACCCACTGATCCACCTGTTTGTTGACTCTGTGACGGTCGTTGACTCTGGGTCCTGTGAGATCGCACACTCTCAGTGTACGAGGTTGCTCGTTGTGCTACAGGTACTACTCCATGATATAATCCCCTATAATACTTTTCCTCTCGAGTTGCCCTCTCCACCCTATCCTGCTGCTGCATAATATGAGCATATATCTGCCCAAGCCCTGCAGGAACCAACGCCTAGCAGGCTGCATCCCTCTCCCCCTACAGTCGTGTCACATCCACCTCTGCCCTCTGTACTCTAGCCTGGAGCCCCTCTAGCTCGGCATCCTGTCGATGAATAACATCTTGAAGACCTGCTATAGTTGTTCCTATCTGGGCCTCCTCTAGCATTCTGTCCGACTCCTCCCTCTCCTGCCTCAGGGCATCAACCTCTGTCCTCGCTATATGGAGGCTCTCCGTCAAGTCTGTTATCTTCTGCATCAATCGCTCCACCTCTACCTCCAGACTCTCCCTACCAACTCTCTCTATTTGTAACTCATCCTCAAGAAAATGGAGCCTCTCCCGGGTAGTATCTCACTCCTGCTACACTCTGTCAAATTTAGCCCTTGATAGCCCTCCCCTCTCCTCCACCTATACCTCAAGAGCATCCATAGGTACAACATCCTCTCCCCTGCCACCCACGGCCTCTACGGCCTCTCCTACTAGTGCATCCTCTCCATCTCCCTCTCCCTCCTTCAGATCCCTCCTCCATACCACCCTGACTCTCCTCTACTGACCATCAGCACCACGCCCTACACCAATCACAACTCTCTCCCCTAGGCCATCATTCTCACCACCAACTACCTGGTCTACGGTTGGTTGTAGCTCATCATCCTCCAAAATCCAAGGAATGGTAAGATGTACTGGCAAGTGCCTCTCCCACTAGCTCCTGTATCATCTTGTCATCTCGGGATCCTCACTTGCCCCCATCCACTCATCCCAGACTAAATGAGACATTGTCTGAAAACTGGTCCTGCTCTCCAAGAGACTCACCGTCAGGCCCCAATATCTCACCTCCCGTGTAATCCGAGGATAAACTGGGATGTCTCCCACTATATCCTGAACCTGTCCGAGCTGTCGAGCCACTCTGAATGATGCATAATACTCCATAATATACACCGACCTGCCAAACATCCACATATCTACATCAGCCTAATGCAGCTGCTAGTCACCCCTCCATCTCTCACACCCCAAAAATGACCACCATATGAACTGCATAAGCTCATCCAGAATCCGCCGCCAAAACCATACAGACCCTATCTGTGTATAATGCAACAACCCCCTGTATCTATCCACATATGGTTGTCGAGCCCGCCTGTCCTGTACACCTAGTGGTCGAGTAACCGCAATGTGCTCCCAAGCCCAGATGTGAAGAAATGTCACTCCTACAGATAAACTGGCATACTCCCTATACACCACCAAACGCATATCATGGTACAACTGAGCTAGCATCGCTGCTCCCCACGCATACTGCTGGCCATCATGAACCATAAAATAAAGGCACATGCTCCATCCAACAGGAAATCCATGCCCGCCTAGATCAGGTATGATCCGCCCGCTCAAAAATCCACAAATCACTAGTACCAACCGAGGAATCCGCTGAATACTCATCGCCCTGCCCAAATGCATCCTACTCCTGTCTAGCATCGGTGGGGTCTCACACTCACAAACCTCCCAGAGATAAAAATCCACTGCATCCAAGCGGTACTCTGGGATAACACCACGAATGGGGATCTTCAAGATCCTCCATACATCCAAAAGGGTCATTGTCGCCTCGCCAGTAAGAAGATGAAAGGTGTTATACCGACTGTCCCACCTCTCAACTAAAGTTGTCATCATCGCAGTGTGAGCCCATATCCTTGACCACCTGCCCACATAGTGCAATCCTATAGCAGCTAGCACCTTCAACTCATCACGCCCCAACTCCCGAAATAAACTCATCGTAGCGGGCCAATGCTCCCTCGAAGCCAACGACCCCATCTCCGCCTGCATCCACCAAACAAATTCATTATTTCCATGTCTACAAGTTCTCTTATACCCTCTGGAACTAGCCATACTCTCATCTTATCCCAAAAATTCTACAAATAAACCTAACTCTCCCCCTCCAAAGTGCATGCGCTGATTTATCCAGCGCTCGTGCCAAAATCGTGGCGCTCACACCATTTTGCAGGCGCTCGCGCTAACATAATAAACCTACCCTCCTCGGCTCTCCCTATAGCCTCCGTCAACGCGAATGCCTGCGTAAACCCTTGAGCACTCGCGCATCGCTCAAATGTGAGCACTTGCGCTAAACATCCCCCCATCCCCCAAAACCCTACTTTACCTAGCCCCTCCTAGCGAGCGTCCACGCTATTCGCTAGCACTCGCACTAACCCATTAGCACATGCGCTGAAACAACGATCAACGCGTGCACCTCGCTAACTCTAAGCCCTAAATTTAACCCTAATTCTACCCCTACCCTAAAAATTCCAAAAGAGGGAATGGTCCTACATACCAGTGGTCCATAGCTAGTGGGTCTGTCGTACCGTTGAATCCTCTCAGCGCGATGATCATGGGTAGGAATGTGATTCATCTCTCCTTCTCTTCTTCTACACTCTGAGTGGCTCCAAGGCTTGTGTGTAACAATGACTCCTCATTGGGCTCTTTGTGGCTTATATGGCCCCTGTGAGGGCCCATTTCCTCCGCGGTCTCACATCTTTTATTCTATCTTCTGGTCTTTCTACATCTACTTCCTATTTCTTTCTCACTTATCTCCTCCACTCAAATTCTTTCTTCTTTATTTTTGAGAATTTTTTCAACAAAATTCTCGAGGGGGCATGCACCTCCCACGCTTTACGCTAGGGCATCTATCTCTTCTTCTTCTATCTTCTACCCATCGCCAAATTTGTCACTGCGTAAAATAGGGGCAAAATGTAGACACTTAGAAATAATTATTTTAATTATTTTTAAATTCCTCACATAATTAATTTATTAATTATGCCAAATTTTAATTCTCCTCAATATTAATTAATATTATCACTATAGTCTGTGATTGATTTATTTAATAAATCAACCCCCTTTTATTCTTCTAAAAAACCCCAATATTAATCTTCTCAAAATCCTCCTCTTAACTAATTAATTTAAGTTAATTAGTTAACCTAACTTATTCCTACAAATCACCTTTTCCTAATCCATCATTAACCTAATAAATTCTTCTAGAAACTCCCTAAGCTCACTTAGTATTATTCTTCTAATTTTTAATTCCCTCCACTCATTCTCTCTCCTAGTCAAATCCTCCTACAAATCTTATCTATCATAATCCCACCTAACATTTCCTCTAATTCCCCTCCTAATGAGTTTCTAGTGGCTAATCATCATGATTAGCCACAAAGTAAACTCCTTGTCGCTTCCATCCAACCACTCTCCTTAAATACTCTTTTCCTAGGTGAATGTGAGATTTTCAAAATCTCACATTCCTCTAGGAATCTCATCTTCCAAGGAATTTTTAATTCCTTCTTATTCCTCCAATCCCCATGATCATCCCCTTTTGAAGAATTTTTAATTCTTCCTCTCCATCCCTCAAGAAATGTCCCATCCCTTGCTCTTCTCAAGGCACATTGGGAAGTCTTCCCAATGTACCTTGAGGAGCGTGGAGACAAGAAATGCCTTTAAGGCAAATCTCTTGGTCTCCACACCTCCTCTTGGGTCTTGTGTGATCTCACAAGAAATCATGACCCTCCATCTTGGGTCAATCCTAGCCCTTCATTTTTTCTCTTCTCTCCCAATAAATTGAGGACTCCATCCGCTCACATTTCATCTCCAATTTTAG
This sequence comes from Cryptomeria japonica, assembly GCF_030272615.1. Taxonomy (NCBI): domain Eukaryota; kingdom Viridiplantae; phylum Streptophyta; class Pinopsida; order Cupressales; family Cupressaceae; genus Cryptomeria; species Cryptomeria japonica. The sequence continues at coordinate 267,014,236 of NC_081409.1, read as the reverse complement.
CAAGTTCATGTTGTTAGTTTGTGCCTAGGAAACCATATTTGCATCCTCACCATGCCAAAATTATCCTTCATCCATACTTAGTCGTATTGTCCATCACATCTCTCAAATCCATTTTATCCATTTGTGCACAATGTTGGAGAGTCAACCACATCAAGCAATCTAGGAGCAAATCGACATCACGTTGGAGGCATTTGGGGCGCACTTCAACTTCATCCAAGCTCCATCCAAGGAAGAAGGTAAAGGTTGTAAGGTATAAGCATTTATCTTCATGTTTTTATGTGACTTGATTTATGCTTTATGGTTTTATATGTTTTTATGTTTTTGGTTTGCATATTAACAATCCAAATCCACCTTCCACACTTTTTCCCTCTTCAATAGGCGTTACAAATAGGGTTGTAGGATGATCATGAGAGGTGCGAAAAGGTAGGCCATATGAAGATCGTGGGATAGCAAGGACTACTTGACTCATATACAACTAAAGTAGATTATGTGAAAGTGCATTTTGTTGAAAAGTTGTCATTGAGGTCATGTCATTAATGAACAAATTTAAGATTATATTCATATTATGTTTGAGGCATATTTAATCTATCATATATTTTTCATATTAAGCTACATAAATGTAGCAAATCGAGACAGTGATTAGTATAGGCAATGGGAAAATGGAGAAACAAAGGTTAAAGTGAATATTATCATGAGGAGCAACAAATATATTAAAAAGAGCATATTTCATAGTTTATAAGTACAATGATTTTATTTGTATTGTGGAGATTAGCAATATTATGTAAGACGAAGTCAAATAAGATAAAATATCAAATAAGACAATTTTGTCTTATTCACCTTGTCTTTTTCACAATAAAGAAAGACAGTGCTCTTTTTTAAAGACAAAACTATCCTTGTCTTATTTAAAGAAAAGACAAATTTACTTTGTCTTATTCAAGGAAATTTGTAGCGTTTTACCATGACAAAAGGTGTGATTCATTTAAAGATTTTGATTCATTAAGAGATATATTTTGTTAAGATATTCTTCAAAAGGTGCAATTTATCAATTAATTATTATGAGTATAAACCAAGAGACGTGTCTTTGTAAGGTTATCTTTCATACTAAGAAATGCATCCTTTCATGAAAGGGCATAAGGAAAGACATAAAATCAAGATTGTTTGAGAGTTGGAGATGTGTGTGTTGCGAGTGATCAAAGAAAATAGATCAAGCATATACACCAAATCTAGAGAGAGTAATATATGAGAAGATTATTTCATATTTGATGAGAAGAATATAAGGAGTTCATAACATATTTAGAAGAGGATATTGTGATCATTTTGTGGTAGATTCATGATCAATTTATAGAAAATTTGTGAAGGGGATTAATAACAATTTGAAGAAGAGAGTTATAACTCTTGTGAAGATAATTGGAATGAGGGGTTGGTGCCTCTAGTGAGTTGGTTCTCACGAAGAGAATGAGGGGTTGGTGCATCTAGAATTTATAACAAGTAGTATTTTTGTCATGGTTTTCTCCCATAGGTATTTCCACATAAAATTTGTTGTTGTTGTTGTTGCTCATTGTTTTCTTATATGTGCCAATTTAGAATTAAATCATAATTGAATTAAATAAGTTTAAATTTTTAAAAAAGAATATTAGTATATTGATTCACCCCACTCCATCTTAGTATAATTGTATGCTCATCAATGGGTGGACAAGACAGATTCTCCTCAAAAAAGCTCCATTGTTTGATGGGACATATTATGCTTTTTGGAGCCTAGGAATGGAGACTTATATAAGTGCCCTAGGTTTTGAAATTTGGTAATCAATGGTAAATGAATACAGAGATCCATCAAATCCACCAATAGATACAACAGGAAAGAAGGTATATGAAAGTAATGCAAGAACAAAAAATGCAATTTTATATGGATTAACAAAATCAAATCTTCTGAAGGTCATGTATTGCAAAACTACCAAGGACATATGGGATAAATTGGGAAACATATATGGAGGAGATACCAAAGCGAATAAAGTAAAACTTTAAACCCCTAGAAGGGAATTTGAAAGCCTCAAGATGTTGGATGAAGAAAATATTGTGGCGTATTTACTTCGAGTTGATGAGATAGTTAATACCATGTTGGGTCTTGGTAAATAAATAGAGGAATGAAAAATAGTTCGAAAGGTATTGAGCTCTCTTCTAGAGATATTTGATGCTAAAGTATCTTCTATAGAAGAAATGAGGGACTTGGATTAATTACCCAAGGATGAATTACATAGAATCCTTACATCATACTAAATCAGGACTAGAAAAGGGGATACATCTAAAGGAGAATCAACCTTCAAAGAACAAGGAGATCAAAGGATAAATAATCTATGAAAGGTAAAAGCTTCAAGGATGAAACAAATAAGGACAAAGATATTTTTGTTTGAAAGTTAAGAAGAAATAAAAAAACTTGCAATTTAAATGCTTTAACTATGGAAATGTTCAACACTTTATTAAGAATTGTCCATATTTAAGACAAAGTGATAGTGATAGAGAAGAAGAGTCTTATCCAAGGAAGGAAAACAAGTTTAGTCACAAATGTGATAAGAACAAGAATAAGTCTTATGACTACAAGATGAGTCATTATGCTTATAGAGATGATAGCTCATCCGACAAAAGTGATTGGGATAGCTATAGAAAAGAAATGCTTTTTATGGCATATGAAACAAAAGGCAATATCATAGAAAGTGATGATAAAGAAATCGATTTTCCACATGAAGATGAAAAGATCAAGCCTAACCTTGAAGACGCTGATGAATATAGTTTTGAAGAAGAGCTATATCGTGTCATAGATGAAATTGAGAGACTTAGGAAGAATAATTTAAAACACAACCACCTATTTCAAAAAGAATAAAAAAACACCAAGTCACTTGAAGAGACAAAAAAGAAATTATCAATTTAAAAGTTCAAATTGAGGAAGCAAAGAAAATTGAGGAAGAAGATAGATCTCATCTAAAGGTGAAGGAGGAAACATGTGATTGACTTGAATCTATGATTGTTTATGTAAGGAAGGAATTAGTGAAAACAACCACCAAGGTGAACACAAGTCTCAAATTTGAAAAGAGCTCTAAAATTTTACGTGATATCATCAATAGCCAAAGATCACCATCAAACAAAATAGGATTTGCCTATGAAGAAAAATAAAAGTAAAAGGAAGAATAATTCAAGGGGTTATCAAGAAAGATTAATGAAGGAAATCCAAGGAGTTATGTAGATGCACATAAAAGTCCTATCAAAGGAAGATGTAGCAAATCAAGAGAAAATCACTTTGTACTCAAACTAAGTGCACATCAAAGGAATAATAAGAACACTTTCAAGGCATTCTTGCCACAAAGGCAGGAACATATGACTAAGCTCCATCATCCTTTCATTGAAAATTGCTTTACATACAACCATTTTGGGCATAAAGAAATAAATTGCAGGGCTCCTTTAAGGAATTATCATTTGAACAACAATAAGAACATCACTAGGGTTGATAAAGGGAATTACAATTATTTTGCACCTCTACCTTACAAAGTTGAATGTTATAAATGTAATAACTATGGGCACACAACATGTTATTGTAGAACTACCTTTGTAGATTGCCCAAAGGAAGATAAAAGGAGTGAGACAAAAGGAGAAGAATTCAAAAGTATGGAGAAAGAAGAAAGAAGATAAAGTAGAAAGATCCATGTTGATACAAATTGCCTTAAATACTCAAGATGATGGAAAACAATGGTACGTGGATATCATTTCATTCATGTCACATGATTGGTGACAAAAGTAAATTTCTCAAATTAAAGAACATATATGGAGGAACTGTGAGTTTTGGAGATAATGCTACAACCAATATAATTGGAAAAGGAACTATAAGTCTAGACAATGTAAGAACTAAAATAAACAATGTTTTGCATGTCAAATAATTATAGCATAATCTTCTTAGTGTGAGCCAATAATGTGATCAAGGTCATAGTCTCTTATTTTATGCATAGGGATGCAAAATCAAGAAGGAAGGGAAGTTGATAGTAGAGCCATATAGGACACCCAATAATCTCTATATTATAAATGAAAATAGAGGCAACGATTTTTTTATGGAAAACAAAGATTAAAGTTGGATTTGGCATAGAAGGATGGGGCACATCAAATTTTACCAATCTTGTCAAAATCAACAATACCCAAGTGGTAAGAGAAATGCCAAGAATCTCCTAACCTTCAAACACCATTTGCAATAATTTCTAATTTGGGAAGCAAACAAGAGCCACCTTCAAAACAAAGGATTATTAAAAATCTAAGCCATTGTAACTCATCCATAGAACTTTGTGGACCAACTTGAACAAGAAGTATGCAAGGTGAAAGTTACTTTATGTTGTTAATTGATGATTACTCTAGATTTACTTGGGTCACCTTTTTTAAAAGAAAAATTTGAAGCTCTATAAAATTTCAAAATATTTAAGCCTTTTGTAGAAAATAAGATGAGATTAAATTAAATTCCTAAGATTAGATAGAGGGGGTGAGTTCACCTCAAAATAATTTGAGGAGTTTTGTGAAAAACATGAGATTAGAAGGCACTTATTAGTTGAAACAACGCCGCAACAAAAGGGAGTTGTGGAAAGAAAAAATAGGATTCTACAAGAGATGTCAATGACCATGCTTAATGAGTTTGAATTATCAAATTCATTTTGGAGTGAAGTAGTGTAATTCATTTTGGAGTGAAGTAGTGTGATGCTTAATGTTACAATGAGTAGTTGACAAGTGGATTTTCTAATCATGTTTTCTTTGTGATCTCTTTTGGGAAATGTAATATGTTCTAGGGCAACCCCTTCTATGTTCGTTCTTGACTATGATCTTTTGGACTCCTATTGACTTTAGCTGCATATTATCTATTAGGGGTAGGCATACTCAGTTGATTTAATGGTGGTGGTTTATGTATAATGGATCTATGTTTTAGGACATGACCATGGGGTGATGATTTATATGATCTTTTGATAGTATTAGGGTATGATGCTTTTGGTCACTTGAAGATTAGATGTGAGATGAAGTATTATGGTGATGATGTTTTATGCACATGAGAACTTATGGTGATGTTAGGGTTTTATGATATAATCCCCAATTACTATATGTTAGATGATGTTTTATGTCTATGATGGCGTATGATGTACTAACATATGTTTAGATGATTATATTTGAGGAATTTTTATGGTTACTAATAATATTTATCAGATGTGTATATGGATACGTATGTGTGTAAGTGTTTTGTGTTTTGTTTTGATGTAAGTGTCAAGCATTGACTCCACCTAGTTTCACATGTTCGAGCGACCTAACAATCCTCGGTGGTGGTAATGGAGATAGAATATAGGCCCAAGTTGACTTATCCCTAACCATTGTCCCATACTAGGACAATTATACGTGGTCTTGAGTTTACTTGTTCGAATAGCCACAAAGACAATATTTGAATCCATTTGTCAGTTGTCCTGATTATGTGATGGTTGGTGTCTTTTCTTGGTTATGTTTTATGCTTCATTGTGTGATATTTTAATTATGTAGTAATGTTATTTAATGTGAGTTCTTATGTTTATTAGTATTGTTATTAAAATGATCATATGACTACATGTTATAATTATCATGTATTATTATTAAAAGAGAGATTATTGTTATGTAAATATTATATAGTAATGGTTAAATAAATATATGTGTTGCTTTATTTATGCTATCTCTTTGGTATGGAGATGTTATTTGTATTTTGATTATGATATTTTTTTGCTCATTATTTGGTGGGATATTGTGATTCATTTTATTGAGACCTTTGATTTTAAGTTATTTTATTGAGTTTATTTTTGTGAGATGGTTGGCTTTTCATTTGATGGATTTTGAGAGGGAAGTCTATTGGTTTCTTTTTGAGTTTTTAGAGGAAGGCTTTTGATTTTCAAAGGGAGTTCTTGTTGGATTTTTTGTTGGAGTTTTTTTTTGGAGATTGAATGGCATCTTTGTGACAAGGTTTTTGGGGAAAAAGAATCGTGGATTGTTTTTACAAATTGGAAGGATATTGTTTTAGAGATTGTTTGGGATTTATGGTTGAGGAATTTACTAGTCTTTGAATACTATTTATACCTTGATAGCTGATTGTAATTCTTGCTAGAAATTTTGGGAGTTTTGGAGAAGTTTTGTGGGAAAAATATTCATCAATTGCATAGAGATTTTGAATTCGATTTGAATAGAATTTTTGGAATCAATTGGCTTTGACTGCAAGAGGATTTTTCATGGATTATTGTGGATTTTGGTTGTAGGATTCATTTCAATTTTCTTTTCTTTGATTGTAAGAGGATGTTTCATGGATTATTGTGGATTTTGTTATTGTTAGAGTAGATTTTGGTTGGAGAATTAATTTCAATTTTATTTTATTTCTTATTCTTTCATTGTTCTTAAAATTCGAGGTAAGGTTTCTTCATTGTGCTTTCATTTAAAAAATAAATAAATCTTTGTGTTGTTTTTAGTAATCATCAAGCATAGTGTGTGGATTTATTGTTGTGTTGGGTCTTGTTAATATGACTCAGAATTATGTTGTTGTTCTTATGGTTGTAATTAGATTTATAATCAGTTTGTGGTGTTTAGGGTGAATCAAGTAATGTAGTTTTATCACAATTTTGTGGGTTTGGTTGAGATTTTGGAAATAAAAGATATATAATTTTATATTATAGTAAATTAGATTTCAAACCTAATATTTTGTTTTTGAATGTCAAGAATTACATTCCCATGGTGTTTTATTAGATTGCATTCAATTTGGTGTTTCTTTGTGCAAGACTAGTTGACTAGCTTTGATTTTTCTATAGGTTTGGCAAGTTAATTTGTGAATCTATTTTCAGACCCAGTATAAATAATTAATATATTTTTGAGGGAATAATAAGATCTAAAATAATCCATAATATTCTTTTGGGGGCATTTTATTTTGTGTTCGTACTTCTTGTTTTGTTCGGTTGACTCCTAGTTAGCTCCAGAGGCTCGTTTTGGTCTTGTATCTGTTGATCATGTTTTTTTTGGTTTGTATGACTTGATTGGGATTGGTGACGATGTGCATAATCCTATGCTTTGATGATAAATAATCAGTTATTATATATGTAGTTGTAGATTCAGGACTTAACCCTTTGTTGATAGGGTCACATGAAAGTCCTATTTCAGTTTATGTGACCTTTTCTTATGAGATTGAATTGTGGTGATTATTTATGTGCAACATGGATGTTATGATGATGTAGTAATCCTATTTTTGAAACCCTAAGTTATAGGTATCTAGGTACAGTTTAGGGGGAGTGTCTCTTAATGGGGGTCGAGGCCCTAAAGTGGCTAGCCAAGATAACTCATTGGAGGTTGTCTTAATCAAGTGACAACTTAATTTTAATGAATCAGGGGGGAAATAAGCACTAATTAAGATAATTTTGATGCTATGCCCATGGTCTTAGTGCTTGTACAAAATAAGGATGGGAGTGGGAAGGCCTATCCGTCTAGGGGACATTTGGAGTTAGCATGATTGCATGTTTGTCCAGGGGACGTTTGGAGTTGGCATGATCAAACTTCTTGTCCTCGTGAAAAGATTGTTTGGATTTTCGTATGATTTCTCCATGGGGGTTAGGTTTGGAGATAGTAGAGGGTAAGACTGCCAAGGTAACCTATGTGAGGCTATGTGATGACACTCTTCCCTATTTGTATCTTATAACCCAATCCTATGTGATGTTATAGAAGCCTCTGGTGTAACCTTTTTATGAAGCATTGTTTGTTCATGTGTATCTTTTGTGTCTCTATGGATGTTGGTACTTTCAACCTAGTGTGCTTGTGTTTGTGTGGGGGCATTGTGTCTCTTAGCATGGTGGGGTGGACCTATGAGTTCCACATGGTCAGTAGGTTGTTGCCTTACCTCCATCGAGGACTGGTGGGTTGGTTTGTGTGCATCAATGGACCTTGTATATTCTTTCCAGTTTCTCTCTTTCCTTGTTGTAGATAATTCAGTGATGTTTCAGCAGATGTTATGTATATTAGATATCATTATAATTGTAACACTATCATTGTATATTGGATACTCTTTATGGAGAGTGATGTAATAGTAGTTAATGTATTGAAAATTTATGTAAACTTTAATGATATTTAAGTAGTGCAATGTTGGTATCAACTACTTTCTTATAAATGAATGCTTGATCATATTCTATGCTAAAGATTATCATAGGAACTCTTTGTTTGGTGTTTTTAAATGAACCTACTATTAGATGTGAATATGTTCTTACTTTGCCTAATGATATCATTAATGTAATATGGTTTAATAATCTTAATCTTTGTTTAGAGTGTTGCTTAGGTAGCAACATTAGGGAACCCACAAGAGGACTTAGTTTAGGTGAATGCTTATATTCCATATGTGCAAATGTTTAAATTAATTTCCTGATGAGTTGTTAATGTAATTTGTCTTATTTTATTTAAAAAAAATTATTGCTATGTTTCCTTGGTTAGTTGGTTATTGTCCTCTAGGGTTCCTTAGTGGGGTGTTACAAGTAGTGCATACAATAGTCCATATTTTAAATTGAGCACAACTTAGAGTCAATCATGATAATACTCCATGTAAAATTTAGAAAGGTAGGCCTAGCACGATTAATTATTTTAAAATATTTGGTAGAAAGTGATACATAAGGAGAGATGAATAAAAAATAGGGAAGTTTGATACTAGATCTGATGAAGGAATATTTCTAGGCTATTCCTCAAGAACCAAAGCTTTCGGGTGCTATAATAATAGGTTACACAAAAATAATTAAAAGCATAAATGTTTGCATAGATAATAATATGCATCATAAAGAAATAATTTAAGAAGTTGATCATGAAGAGGAAGAGAATTGCAAAGGAGAAGAAGAAAAATAAGTTGAAAATAATAAATCTACAACACAAATAAAGACACCCAAAACACATTCAAGGTTTGTTCAAAGAAATCATTTAGAAGACTTGGTCATTGGTAACATGGATACAAAATTTTAAACAAGGAGAATATTGGCCACCATATTAGGACATATGTCTTTACTTTCTAAGATTAAACCCAAATATTTTATGTAAGCTAGCAAAGACACGCATTGGGTAAGTTCCATGGAAGAAGAGTTAAGCCAAATCAAGAAAAATAAAACTTGGGAACTTATACCAAGACCCAAGGACAAAAATGTAATAGGTACCAAATGGGTTTTCAAAAAAAAACTAAATTAAGATAAGTGGTAAAAAATAAAACAAGATTGGTATGTAAAGGTTGTGTACAAGTGGAAGGGGTTGACTTTGGAGAAACATTTTCCCCAATCTTGTCACAAAAACTTAAAAGTTAAACAAATAGATGTCAAATTAGCATTTCACAATGGTCATCTAGAAGAGGAGGTTTATATTGGACAAGCTGAAGGATTCATCTATTCAAACAACAAAGATTATGCATGCAAACTCAAGAAAGCTCTTTATGGATTAAAGCAAGCTCCTAGAGCTTGGTATTTATATTGGATAAATACTTTCAAGATCAGGGATTCAAAAGAGGTGTACTAGACAACAATTTATATTTCAAAGTTGAAGATGATCATCAATTGATTGTTGTGGTATATGTAAACAATATCATTTTTGGAGGCAACAAAAATATAATTTATCGAGATTTTTCTCAAAAGATACAAAAAGAATTTGAAATGTCCTTGTTGGGTAAAATATGTTTCCTCATAGGATTACAACTCTCTCATCTTAGCAATGGAATATTTATTTCAAAAACCAAGTATGTTGAAGAGATGTTAAAAGGGTTTAGAATGGAGGATTGCAATCTTGTAAGTACACCAAGGTCATAGGGTGTAAGTTAAGTAAAGATTATGAATCTCTTGAAGTAAACCAAACTCTCTATAGATCTATGATAGAAATTTTTCTTTATGTGATAGCCTCAAGACTAAATATTATGCAAGTAGTTAGGATGGTAGAGAGATTTCAAGAAGTTGCTAAAGAAACACATGTACAAGCAATGAAAATAAGCTTCCAATACTTAAAAGGAACCTTGGATTTTGGCTTATGGTACCCAATACTTGAAGACTTCACCTGAGGAACATATATTGATGTTGATTTGGTAGGTATTATGGAAGATAGAAAGAGTAGTAGTGGTGGTGCATTCTTCTTGGGAAATAGTCTTGTTGCATGGTTTAGTAAGAACCAAGCTTTGGTATCTCTATCCACTACTGAAGCAAAATATATAGCAACAACTTCATGTTGTACTCAAGTTCTTTGGATGCGGAAAACTTTGAAAGATATCAAAGTAGAGTATGATCAACCAATATCTATTGGTTATGATAATACTTGAGTGTCTTTAATATATTTAAGAATCCAGTGATGCACTCAAGGAAGAAACACATTCCTATCAAATATCATTTCTTAAGGGAACACGTAATAGATTAACAAGTGAAAATGGAATATGTTACTATTAAAGAACTAGTTGTAGATATATTTACAAAACCTCTTCCCAAAGAGGCTTTTGAGTTTCTTGGACAAAAGTTAGGGGTGATACCCTATCATTCCAAGGAGAACTATATGTAAGGGAGAGTTCTTTATTGCACTATCATATAACTCTATAGATACATTTGTCATTGATGTCAAATTGGGAGAAGATGAGTAAGGGGGAGAATTAGAATAAGGGGAGCATTTTATATTCAAGATAATTTCATTGAGAGGTTCCATCAATGACAAAGGGGGATATTGTTAAAAAGTTATTATTGATGGCATGCCATTAATGAACAAGTTTAAGAATATAGTCATATTATGTTTGAGGCATATTAATCTATCTGTAGCGTCCTAAAATTGCGACACTTGCAATTTCGACCGCATTTGGGTCTTCACGATGGCGACGCAACACTGAACCTGAATGGAGACCCCGAAACTTGTTCATGACATCAAAAACTGCATTTCTCAGCACCCTGGCCTGATCCTCCTTGCACCCCGCTGTCCCGGGAGGTGGGACCAGAGCGCCCAGCGCCCTGGTCCTTCAGGACTAGGGCACCCTGGTCCCTGGCCCTATTTTGGGCCCGGTCTCCTATGGGACTTCGAGCCTTTTTGTTTGCAATTTGGAAAATAACATTTCCTGGTCGGCCTAAGGTCGGGAAAATCAGTCTTTTAACCCTAATTGGCAAGTATAAAAACTACATTTCCTCTCCCATTTGAGGAGGGAGGACAGATGTGTACAAGACGTGGAAACGATATTCAAACATTCAAGCATTCAAGCATTCAAGCATTTCCTTCAAGCAATTGAGCATTCTAAGTCTCCATTCAAGGCTAAGTGTTGCATTCAAGACAAGGATTCAACCATTGAAGAGGAGATCACATACTACAACATACAACATACAACATACAACAACATCTATACCTTCGCATATAAGGATACAAACATCCTTACAACAAGGTATTAGTACTTGTTTTACATTACATTTACAACATTTCTCATTTCTTGGTTAATTCCAAAACTGGGGTTTGACCTAAGGGCAAACCCCTAATCCCTAACCCCCCAATCATCTTCGCTTTTCTGTGTGTAGGTTGCAGGTACGCGGCTGAAATTGAAGATCTGGAATCCTTGTGCAGAGACGAACAGATCCCCCTTCGTTTCGCGGATTTTCCGGAGGACCGTGTGCACGCCGGGCGCCATCGTCCTGTCAACTTTTGCTCAAATTTGCAGGACAGTGCCGTCTCGACATTTTACTGCTAATTCCAGGTCCGCAGTTTCATATCATATTCCTATCTCTGTTTATAAGCGAATATTTCCCACTTTACATGCATTCCTAGTTCAATCTTTCTATCTACATTTCTTTACAAAAGAGGGTATCCTTGCTATCACAACCCTTGAAACTCATATAGAATCCAATCTTGCATTGCGTGGGATTGGATCTTGTGGGTTTCAACCCCTCTTTTGAATGTAAAGTCTCTCCTAAGTGAAAACCATCAACCCTAGTGACTCTCCCTTCTCTCTCCTCGGAGTTGGGGAGGGGAGAACGACTAGGGTTCGATTTTTCCGCTTTACACTATCATATATTTTTCATATTAAGATACAAAAATGAAACAACTTGAGGCAATGATTAGTATAGGAAACAATAAAATGGAGTAACAAAGATTGAAGTGAATATTATTATGAGGAGAAACAAATATATTAAAAAGATTAGATTACATAGTTTATAAATACAATGATTTTATTTGTATTATGAAGAGCAACAATATTACATAAGAAAAAGTCAAACAAAAATAAATAAATAAGACAAATTTTTCATATTCAACTTATCTTTTTCACAAGAAAGAAAGACAACACTCTTTTTTAAAGACAAAACTATCTTTGTCTTATTTAAAGAAAAGATAAATTTACTTTGTCTTATTCAGGAAAATATGCAACAATTTACTATGAGAAAAGGTGTGATTCATTTAAAGCTTGTAATTCACTGACAAATATATTTTGTTAAGATATTCTTCAAAAGGTGTGATGTATTAGTTGATTATTATTAGTGTAAACCAAGAGACATGTCTTTGTAAGGTTATCTTCTATCCTAAGAAATGCATCCTTTCATGAAAGGGCACAATAAAAAATATAAAATCAAGATTGTTTGAGAGTTGGAGATGTCTGTGTTGTGAGTGAAAAAAGAAAAAAGATCAAGAATATGCACTAGATCTAGAGAGAGAAATATATCATAAGATTATTTTAGATTTGATCAAAAGAATATGAGTTCCTAGCACATTTTGAAGAGGAGATTATGATCATTTTGTGGCAAAATTATGATCAATTTATAGCGGATTTAAGAAGGAGATTAATAATAATTTGAAGAATAGAGTTATAGATATTGTGAAGACAATTTGAATGAGGGGTTGGTGCCTCTGAGTGAATGAGGGGTTGTTTCCTCTAAAATTTGTAACAAGTAGTTTAAAACAAGTTGTAGTTTTGTCAATGTTTTGTCACGCAAGGGTTTCCACCTAAAAGTTTTTGTTGTTGTTGCTCATCATTTTCTCATGCGTTCTAATTTAGAATTAAAGCATAATTGTACTGAATAAGTTTTAAAAAGGTCAAAAAGAATATTTTTATACTGAATCACCCCCTCTCAGTATAAATATGTGTTCATCACATGTGTTTGCAAGTTATGTTGCTAGGTGACTCACATGATACTAACCTGTAAGTCACGCAAAGGGCACATAGGCTACCAAAATGTGTTTCAAATGGCTCACATGCTACCAAAAAGTGGGTGATATGAAGAGAATGGGATAGTAAATTCCATTGATAGGTGGCTCATATATAAGATAACAATATCCTCAAGGGTGTGTCTTCTAAAAAAACCCTAGGATCCCTAAAACGAAAAAAAATAAAAATTGTAGTTACAAAATATAATAAATTTATATGAATCATCTCCAAACCCTTTTAGATGCAATGGTGATTTCTATTTTTTACCAAGAAGCTCCCTATTAAATATCTTCTCCAAAAGTGACTAGAAACCTATAAGATTGAATTGGTAAAACCTACAAAAATGAAGGTTAAAGAGAGACAATGTCCCACCAAGTGTGTCAACAATGTGTATAGAAAGAAATAAGATAAATTTAAATCAAAACTCATTTAAAATATAACACTTAAATATAATAAAAAAATCATGAAAATGAATGAATGTACCAAACAAATCTCACCCACATGATTCCTATTACACCAATAAGCTTAGTTATGCTCCAAGATTTGTCATTAGAAGGTATACAACTCATAATGGTATCATGATAATGAATTTATTAGATTGGTTTCATTATAAAATGACTTATAGATGGATATATTTATAGGTTTTAGATTGTATTAATCAATGGACAAGATGTATGGAGAGATAAACAATTGACATTAAGTTGGTTAAGTAGGTGCGAGATGGAGATAAATAGAAGATTTTTAAAGTTATTTTATGGGTTTTTAGGTGTTGTTTACTCAATTATGAGATAGAGGTGGAGATAAAAAAGCAAATTTTATAATCATTTTATGATTTTTAGGTGGAAACGTGGGATTTCATAAATTAAATTTATTGAATCATGCGAAATAGGGGTTAAGAATAATTAAGAAATAATATAACATTTGTTTACCAGGACTTGAGGGAAATGGATTAAGATAATTAGATAAATTGTTTAATTTATCTAGTTTCTAGAAAAAAAGGATATATAAAAGGTGATGCAAGGGAAATCTTTATTTTTTAGGTATCTACACTACATGAAATCATTATGAACTAGCCCATACCTTTGAGATTACAACTTAAGTGTTCTCTACTGATTATTTCTCATTCCAATGAGGCATCTCATGTTATCCAAGTAGAATATTGCGTCATTTTACCATGGATCATCTTTCAAATAATAGAAGGTGGATGCACAATAAAAAGGTATCTCGTCAACCTTAGTTGCATCCATATTTACATCTATCATCAATTTGGTTGGTCTTAGACCTCTAACTAGTTGTGTAACTTATCTATGCATGTCATGCTCTTGTATTTTATTGATTGTCCATCCAGACTTTGACCCAAGGTCTTTTATTGAGTGAATATATCTTTTGCAATTGTGTGTGACATTATGTAATGATATTTCCACCTATCAAATATGGCTTAAAATATTTTATGCCTTTCATAAGGGGGTACACATGTTTTTTTCAAAATTAAATATTTTAATTTATCACCTTGTAAAGACTTGCTAAAAAATGTTGTAGGTTGCATATATCCATTCTTTTTGTTTTGAAGAAAAAATAATAATAGTATTGAATGAAGCAAACAAGAAGAGATGGAGATTTAGAATAACATAGACTCACAAGTATTGTTGATTCTTTAAAGTTTTCCTTAATCTGCACAATTGCATATGTTGATTCATCATTCCATGTGATTAATTATTCTTTCTTTAATATCTTGGAGATTGCCTCGATTTTCTCATGAAATTTAGGGAAGAACCTCCTAACAAAGTTGATTTTCCCAAAAAGGTACTACACGCCTTTGATTTTTTTATGCCTAGACATGAGATTAATTTCCTTTATTCTCTTTGGATCCATACTTGCCATATTCTTCAGTATAATATTTACCAACAACTTTAGCCCCTTCCATGCCAAATATTTATTTCATGGGATTACCTCCAACCCTAAGAAACCCATTGATTCTATCACCTGCGAGAAAATGATAAGCTCATGAATCACTTTCTAGAGAAACACCTATCACATCCGAGAAGAAAAGGCCATGGTTGATGCTATGTAACCTTGAGAGAGAGTTGATCTAAAAGAGGAATCTAATATTGAGATTATCTGAATCTGAAATTGAGATTAACTTGTAATGAAATTGGATAAATTACAATGAATGAATGACTTGATTTATACAAAGCAAGAGAAACCGAATCTAAATTTAGGAAACTAAAATTAACTCAAATAACTAATGATTAGATCAACTATGTGATGTTATTATTAGCCTAATCTACTAAAAAGATAAAAGCACCTAAGTTTAGCTTAATTTAATGAAGTAATTAAAGGACCTAATTAATTAAATAACCAAATAATGTCCTCATTAGTATAATACCTCCCTTAAGATTAACTTAGGGGTAATCTATAGACCTAAATATGAGTGCATGAGAGAGAAAATGAGGATATGAATCCCATCAATGAAGAAGTAGCTCCTATGCCAATGATGGAAGCCTGAAGACTAAACACCATCCATTGCCTACGAACAACATTCTCCCCTTAGGGAGAAAGAAATCCACTAGAGATATAAGAAGCCACACCCATAAATTGGAAGTAGGAATCCAAATCCAAATACTTTGCACCTCTTAAAACTGCTTAAATGTCACAATGTCCTTGAAAGAGGATGATGTCATAAATGAATTAGGTACATGCTCAATCAATGTAGGAAGTGACAAATTAGGACTTTGAAAAAAATAATTTAGAACATGAAATGAAGAGGGTTTGATAACACTAATGATGTTATCAACAAAAAGGTGATAATTTCCTCTAGATAATCCTATACATTTGCAATACGAAATTCCACAAGCAATGTTGATATGTTAGAAATATATGAATCCCAAGTAGTTGTTTCTATAAGAATAATGTCCTATGACAAGGAATCTGTGGGGGTCATGCAAGAGACAATGCCAATCTAATTAGGAACAACTGAATATAATGAAGATTGATATGGTGTCTCAATATAAGAAATGAGAACTTAGAGACAAGTCTTTGATCCTTCAAAACATAAAAGATTTGTGAATCACATAAGCATATCAAAAGTACCATTATTATAGTGTATGAAATCTGCATATGCAAGGGGAATAAGACAATCTACTAAAAGATCTTTTAGAAATGGAGAGATATGGGGGTCTCCATAGATTTCCCAAAGGTGATTCCAAATCATGTGGGAACAATCAATGTCCAATAAAGCACACATAGTATCAAAATCAAAACTATAACCAATTACTCCTACAACATTGATGCAGGAGCATCCCCAATTCACAACAATCTTACATCTACCAAAAACATTTTCTTTTTTGTTTTGTTTTCTGTTTGCAGTTCTAGTTTTCCTTTCTGCATGTCTCGATTTTGACTCACCGGATCATGCGGAGTTGGATTCTACTTGAAGACTTGATCATATTTCTTTCTTTCAAACCATATCTCTTTTTGATCACTTTCCGAAAAGATATCGCTACTGGTTTGCTTGACAATTTCTTGTTAGCAGTTGTTCCTTTGTTACCAGTTGCATGAGACCTATTCTGGTGATCTACCAGAACCCATTCTAAAGCTTGTGAAGCCATGGATGTGGATCTTTATGTTTATTAGCATGTGGCGGACCTTCTATGTTTCACCCTTTGGATTTTTCAGAGGAATCTCTTGGCGGAGGCCGACCTTGTTCATTTTTGCACGTTAGGTCTTGTTCTTCGAGTTTTGATCCCTTTTGGGCCGACTGGATTCTTTGGATATATATATATATATATATATATATATATATATATATATATATATATATATATATATATATATATATATATATAATCATGCTTTATAATGTAATGAATAAGAGAATTAAGAAGTATCAGATAGCTAGATTGTGCCTAAAAGATATATGTTTCGATTCAAGGTCCCAGTGTGACCTATTCTACCAAGCCTATGTGCCAGTATGTTGTAATCCAGTTGTTACCAGTTGGATGTAATCAAATCTCATGCAATAAAACTATATATTCTACATTGCCTCCATCATATTTGTGTGTTTTCATTTTGTTTACTCTTGCTGATCGGTTTGGATTGATCTCCTTGGGGTCCCTCCTCATCGGTGACTGCTTCAAAAATGTTTATTAATAATCCTCCAAGCATAGCCCGCACAAGTAGGTGATTGTCTTGGGTAGTGGGTTTTCTCCCCATCAGTCTTGAGTTTGATTCCCCTCCTAGGTTTATGGGGGGGACTGCTTGCGGGCTATGGATTCACCCCCCAGGGACTAGTCTCGCCCTTAAGTGGAAATTGTTAGTTTTTAGGATAAAAAATGTAAGCAATTAGAGAAGCAACACAATGAACAATGAACAGAGTATTTTACCCTGGGAAAACCCTCCTACTTGAGGGAGAAAAATCCAACAAAAAAACATCTCATATATATATATATATATATATATCAAATGAATAAGACCATAAATTTTCTTTACAATCAGACCCTTCTCAAGGGAGAACTTGATATAATAAATGAGGAGAATCTCTTCTTAATAAAATTGAGTATAAAACTCCTGGCAATATTATTTACTACTCAAGGATGGCCATCTGTTGCTAAAATATTGAACTACTTCTTGAAGGTGTGAAATGACGATGAGAATTGTTGATTATAGAATGAAATAACATCACCTTGTATATATACTAGCCTAGGTGACCCTTCATCTAGGTTGGCCCTTTTGATAAATAACAAATAAAGATATGATTTTTAATAAGGCCGAATCACCTTAATTATCATTTATTGTTTTAACTTAGGAGAAAATATCTCCCTAAACTACAAACACTAACACTCCCTCTTAGCTAGGGAGGTATTTTCCAGATATCCTCATCATGGAGTCTCTCAACATGACACCCACAATGGTTACACCCATTTATGAAAAGATCAAAGGTTCATCACAAATTCTCTCAACACGATGCCATCATGGAGTCTCTCAACATGACGTTCACCATGGCTACTCCCATGTGTGGAAAGAAACACACGTACAAGTCTTCATCACAAAGTCTCTCAATGTGATGTCGTCATGGAGTCTCTCAACATGACATCCAACATGGCTACTCCCTTGTGTGAAAAAACATAAGTACAAAGGGTTCATCATGGAGTCTCTTAATGTGATGTCATCATGGAGTCTCTCAACATGACGTCTCATCTTAGTCTTAGAGACGAACAAGGGCTCACACCTCGTATTTCTCCGTCTTGAAGAAATATACATTACAAGGGCTTTCACCTTATATTTATCCATCTTAGATAAATATACACTACAAGGGATTTCACCTCATGTTTCTCTGTCTTAGAGAAACATATGCTACAAGGGCTTTCACCTCATGTTTCTCTATCTTAGAGAAACATACGCTACAAGGGCTTCCACCTCATGTTTCTCTGTCTAAGAGAAACATATGCTATAAGGGATTTCACCTCATACTTCTCCATCACAAAGAAATATACATTACACAAATCTTCATGATGATGTGACTCCCTCTGGAGCTCCAAGTTCTTGCATCAACTTCATGACCTCCTCATCCAAGGTTGCCTCTAATGGTTTGTCAAAATCCCTTTGAATGTTAATTCCTCCTCTTCAAAGAAACTGATCATAATGACAATTTGAATAGATTCTTCCTCTTCAAGACATATCTCCAGTTATGTGCCACCAACTCAGTCCCATGGCAGAAAGTTGTGTCTCGACTCTTCATCTTATGTGACTTCCTCATAGGATGAATCAAGCTCCTCCTC
The DNA here is from genome assembly GCF_030272615.1 of Cryptomeria japonica. Lineage (NCBI taxonomy): Eukaryota > Viridiplantae > Streptophyta > Pinopsida > Cupressales > Cupressaceae > Cryptomeria > Cryptomeria japonica. Next base: position 266,995,288 of record NC_081409.1, on the reverse strand, counting down.
CCTTGAATGTGATCTCTCATCATCCTTTTGCTCCTTTATCCGTCCTAGAAGCATTTTAGATAGAGATTAGTAATAATTCATAGAATTAAACTATCCTGAAGAGAGATACCAATGTTATTGCATGAATTAATAACTACATAAGAAATTCATGAACATTATTCAAAGATGTGAAATACTTATCTCTTTATTGATTAATCTTCCTTCCAATCCACCAATTGTTCTTTTCTAATCTTTGCAATTGAAGATTAAGACTTCCGGATACGCCCATATTTGTTCTTCACTGTTGACTTCATAAATTAGATATCAAGGATGGCAACATGTAAAGATAAAACATACACCACTCCATCGCTCAAGATGCTCAAAGATGAGGGATGGACTTCATAAACTCCTCATTCTAGAAGTATCAAGGTTGCGACCTAGGATAATTTCGGACAATAATCAAGCAATTGCTCAAAATCACACCAATCCTCCAATGAATCTTTGAACCAAAGGTTTCAAGTGATATAACTATTTCCAGAAATGGCCCCATGTCATCTCCTCATAGCCCGTCGATCCTTATAGAGAAACTTCACTTCAAGAACTACTTTCCCGATATCATAACAACAAGAAATACCAACAGTAGATAATCCTGCTATGTGTTAAGCCCGATACTAGTCTGGGTATTCCCGTCCAACCAAAAGCAGAAAAATCTGGGATTGAAGATAATGATCCCACTTCGGTTGTGGATAAAATATCACAAATGGCACCTGACTCCAGGATATTGATGATAATATTAAGAACAAGGCCAAATAAGAAGGCCACATCTTTGATTCATCTCCATACGATATTAATCTTCAATGCCATTACAAAAATAACTCAGCGTCATGAGAAGTTTAGTACTTCATGACTTCTTATTTGACACATATGAAGCCTTTCAATAAAGATTCAACTACGAACCAAAAAATATCAATAAATCCTTCACTTGGTCAACTTGAAATGATGCTTAGACAAATATGATTGGATTCTCATGAACCCACTCTGATACCATGTTAGTTTTTAGGATCATAAATGTAAGCAATCAGAGAAGCAACACAATGAGCAATGAAAATGGTATTTTACCTTGGGAAAACCCTCCTACTCGAGTGAGAAATACTGAGCAAAAATATATCTTGTATATATATACATCAAATGAATAAGAGCAGAAATATGCTTTACAATCAAACCCTTCTCAAGGGCGAACTTGATATAATAAATGAGGAGAATCTCTTCTTAATACAACTGAGTGTTAGGGTTTCAGCAGATCCGAAGCAAATATGAACTAACAATTATATGCAGATTTAAATACAAAAGATAAAGAAATAAAATAGGACACAGATAACATAGAGATTTTACGTGGTTCACCCAGAATAGGTTACGTCCACCATACACAGCCGTCCAATCTTTCTTATTATCTAGCAAAAAATAATACATCAACCTTACAATGCCTTAAGCATCCCAGCCGCTTATAACATGCATTTTTAGGGCAACAAACAAAGTCGGCCTTTTTAGGGTTTTATTACAATGTCAGTTTTCATCAACGAAAAATGGCAAAAAAAAAATTCTTGGGGGCTCCCGCCCCCGAACCCCTGCCCGAGGCCCGGCCTGACCTCGGACCCCGACGAGGATACATGCTCAGTGTATAGTACTTTGTTGATCAGTCACCACATTTCAACAATCTCCCACTTGGAGACTGATCAGGATCCACACCGAACAATCTCCCACTTGGAGACTGATACTATACGACACCACTGTACATGCAGCATCCGCTAGATAAAACACTAGGACTCGACTGGTATAAATTCCACAATTATCAATCAAGAAGACCAACAGAAACTGATGAAGAAATCAACTTCTCTTGTGGAACTGCCTTCGTGAACATATTGGCAGGATTCTCACTTGTGTGAATCTTCTCAAGCCGTAACTGACCCTCCTCCAAAACAGTCCCGATGAAGTGGTACCTGAGTTGAATGTGCTTTGTCCTTGAATGAAAAGCAGAGTTCTTCGCAAGATGAATGGCACTCTGGCTATCAGTATACAATGGGCTATCCTCTTGTGTTTGACCCAATTCCTCCAGAAAACATTGCAACCAAATCATCTCCTTGCTGGCTTATGTAGTAGCAACATACTCAGCTTCAGTGGTTGAAAGTGCAACAACCTTTTGCAGCCTAGAAATCCAACTAACTGCAGTTCCCCCTATAGTAAAAACATACCCTGTAGTACTCCTCCATGAATCAATATCACCCGCCAGATCAAAGTCAACAAATCCACTCAGAGCAGCATTAGATCCTTTGAAACATAATGCCTTCGTAGTAGTTCCTTTCAAATACCGAAGAATCCATTTCACAACATTCCAATGTTCCATACCCGGATTACTCATAAACCTGCTCACAACTCCCACTGCATGTGCAATATCTGGCCTTGTGCATACCATTGCATACATCAAACTGCCAACAACTGATGAATACGGGATGTTAGACATTTTATTAACCTCTTCCTGTGCCTTTGGGCACATCTCCTTAGTCATTTTGAAATGACTAGCCAAAGGTGTACTAACTGCTTTTGCATCCTGCATGTTAAATCTTTTCAACACCTTCTTTATATACTCACTTTGGGACAAATTCAAGGTTCTTTTTTTCCTGTCCCGTGTAATCCTCATACCGAGAATTTGCTTAGCTGCACCCAAATTCTTCATAGCAAATGACCTGGCTAATTTCTATTTAAGATCATTTATATGTTGCATGTTAGACCCAGCAACAAGCATGTCATCAACATAAAGCAATAAGATAATATAACTGCCATTATCAAATCTCTTAAAGTATACACAATGGTCAGAATGACATCTATGATAACTGTGTTTGGCCATGAAACTATCAAATTTTAAATACCATTATCGGGGTGCTTGCTTTAGGCCATACAGACTTTTCTTCAACCTGCACACCAAGTTCTCCTTACCTTTGACCTCATATCCTTGTGGTTGCAACATGTAAATTTCCTCCTCCAAATCTCCATGGAGAAAAGCTATTTTGACATCTAATTGTTCAAGATGTAAATCATCTGTAGCCATAAGACTAAGTACAGTTCTAATTGAAGTCATTTTTACAACTAGAGAAAATATTTCATCATAATCTATACCCTTTTTCTATGCAAAACCTTTTACTACAAGTCTGACCTTATATCTTTTCTGACCTTCTTCCTCCTCCTTTAGCCGATAAACCCATTTGTTAGGCAAGGCTCTTTTTTTTGCAGGTAAAGGGACTAAGTCCCAAGTCTTATTTTTCATCAAGGAGTCCATCTCCTCTTTCATGCCTAGCTCCCACTGTTGTTTGGCATCTACCTGCATTGCTTCTTTATATTCTTCTGGTTCACCAGAATCTGTTAATAAAATAGAATACAAAGAAGGAGAAAATCTTTTAGGGGGTCTACTTGTCCTCGTAGAACGTCTAACACTTACAGGAGTTTGTGGGACAATCTGTTGTTGCTGAGCATCAGGTACCTGTGGCATTTCATTTTCAGGAATCTCATCCAACACCACATATTCTTGTTTGTCCTGTTCATGCTTCTTTTCCTGCATCTGTTCTTTATACATAACCTTCTCATTGAATATAACATCTCTACTTCTAATTATTTTCTTATTTTCAAAATCCCATAACCGATAGCCATATTCATCTATCCCATATCCAATGAAGGTACATTTCTGAGATTTAGCATCAAGCTTGGTTCTGTTTTCTTTATCAACATGGACAAAAGCTTCGCAACCAAAAGTTTTTAGAAAAGAATAATTTACCTTTTTACCAGTCCATGCCTCTGCTGGAATACCACCATCCAAAGGGGTTGAAGGTCCTCTATTTATCAAATAGACAGCAGTATATACAACATCTACCCAAAAATGTAAGGGCAATCCAACATGCAATCTCATGCTCCTGCGTTCCATGATAGTCCTATTCATTCTCTCTGACACACCATTTTCCTATGGAGTTCCTGGAACTGTCTTCTACTTTCGAATCCCATTTAAGGAGCAGTAATCTTCAAATGCTTTGCTGCAATACTCACCTCCATTATCCGATCTGAGACACTTCAACTTTTTTCCTCTCTCATTCTCAACCAAAGCTTCCCATTTCTTAAAAGTTTCAAAAACATCTGATTTTTGTTTTAGGAAATATACCCATGTTTTTTTGGTTGAGTCATCAATAAAAATATCATAATAACAAGAGCCACAAAGAGATGATACCTGAGCCGGTCCCCATACATCTGAATGTACAAGCTCTAACTTCTTACTCTTCTTCTCTTTCCCGGCCTTGAGAAATTTGACTCTTTTCTGTTTACCATAAACACAGTTTTCACAGAACTCTAAATCAATCTTCTTTAGTCCTGGCAATAGATTTTTGGAGTGAAGGGTTTTCATCCCTTTCTCACTCATGTGCCCAAGCCTATGGTGCCACATTATCGAATCTGTTCTTGCAACATTTATTATTGTTGTCCCTGTAGTAACTTTATCTGTAGCAGCTAGGGTAGAGTAAGTGTTACCTGTACATAGATATAATGTGCCTACCTTCGCACCTTTAGCTATTACTAATGATCCTTTAGCGACCTTCCACATACTGTCTGAGAGGGTAACTATGCAACCTTCACTACCTAGTTGCCCTGTAGAAATTAAATTTCTTCTTAAATTAGGAACATGTCTTACCTCCTGCAGAAACCAGTCATTTCCATTCTGCAACTTGATCTTTATCTTTCCTTTTCCAACAATTTGACAGGGCTCATCGTCACCCAAATATACCTGTCCAAAATCACCTTGAACATAATCTAGAAAATATTTTCTATGTGGTGTAGCATGAAATGAAGCCCTAGAATCTATTACCCAGGAATCATTAACATTATCCAAACATAAGATTAAAGCATCTTGTAAAGTATTACTTGCAATATTAGCTTCCTTACTGTCATTTTCATTTTTGTCTCCTTCTTTGTTTTTCCGAGACCAACAGTCTTTCTTTAGATGACTAGGCTTTCCGCAGTACCAGCAATCTTTCTTTCCTTTTGATTGAGAGCATCCTTTCTTTGACTTCCCTCGTGACTTCTCATTCCCAGGGCCTTTTCCTCTTTCCTTTGATCTTCCTCTGTTCTCCACATTCAAAATACTACTCGATGATGTTGGAGTCGCACCTGTGCTTTTCCTTCGCATTTCGTCGCTTAGGATAACACCAACAATATCATCAAATACCAAAGTATTTTTACCAGAGATAGAGTTACTTACAGCCATAACCAAGCTATTCCAGCTTTCTGGCAAAGAACATAAAATCAAGAGAGCCCTAACCTCTTCTGCAAAAGTAATTTTTACCGAAGACAATTGACTGGTAATTGTATTAAATTCATTTAAGTGCTCCGCTACAGATCCTCCCTCACTCATTTTCAAATTAAATAGACGCTTCATAAGAAATACCTTATTCAAAGCTGAGGGTTTCTCATACAACTTAGCCAATGTCGCCATCAAATCTACAGTCATTTTTGCTTCTGTTATATTGAATGCTACAGATGATGCAAGACACAATCGAATGGATCCCAGTGCCTTTCTATCTAAAATGTCCCACTCTTCATCTGACATTGTGGTCGCTTTCTTTGCCTTTCCTTCCAATGGCCGCCACAAATCCTTTTGATACAGGTAATCCTCCATCTGCATTTTCCATAACTGATAATTCTGGCCGTTAAACTTTTCGACCTTGAATTTGGAATCCTCCATTGTTCCCACTCAAATCTGAAAGTCTTGCCAATTTACAGAAAACCTCGCTCTGATACCAATTGTTAGGGTTTCAGCAGATCCGAAGCAAATATGAACTAACAATTATATGCAAATTTAAATACAAAAGATAAAGAAATAAAATAGGACACAGATAACACAAAGATTTTACATGGTTCACCTAGAATGGGTTATGTCCACCATACACAGCCGTCCAATCTTTCTTATTATCCAACAAAAAATAGTACATCAACCTTACAATGCCTTAAGCATCCTAGTCGCTTATAACATGCGTTTTTAGGGCAACAAACAAAGTCAACCTTTTCAGGGTTTTATTATAATGTCGATTTTCATCAACGAAAAATGGCAAAAAAAACTCCTGGCAATCTTATCTACAAATCAAGGATGCCCATCTGCTACTCAAATATCAATCTTCTTCTTGAAGGTGCGAAATGAAGATGAGAATTGTTGATTATAGAATGAAATAACATCACCTTGTATATATACTAGCCTACGTGACCATGTAGGTCGGCCCTTTTGATAAATAGAAAATAAAGATATGATTTGTAATAAGGCCAACTTGCTTAATTATCATTTATTATTTTAACTTAGGAGAAAATATCTCCCTAATCTACAAACACTAACAAAAACATTGGGTCGAGGCCACAGGGATTGGGAATACCCTGGACCATACCAAAAAAAATTTAAAAAAATCCTCCTAGCTTGCTTAACCCTCTTTGAGGCTAGTCAAAGGATGACTCCATATAGATAAGGGAAAAAATCAAGCCACCTAAGATGTGTCAAGATGCCCTTTTTCCAAGATTCATATTTTTTTGTTGCTCTTAATCCTTGACCACCACTTTGTTACATCCAAGAATCCTTTCATCATAGATATAATTTATAATTTAGTTCGATTTTGTAATAGATAATCCATTCTTGGAAGTGGGTAATTATCTCTAATTAATTTCATGTGGAAGTTCTCAAAGTCCACATATAACTATACTCTTTATTCTTCTTCCTAACCAAGAATAATATTTGACACCCATTCAAAATATTAGATAGGTTTGATGATATATCCTTTTAATTTTGTGAATTCTTTTTATATTTACATAGTAAGAGTATGATTTATTGGCCTTTATTTTCATGAAAGGGATTTTTACTATGATGGAGAGGGATTGTGTGCTAAAACAGATCCTCCATGTAAGCTTTGAGTATATCATACAGGACCAAGCAAAACAGTTGTTGAATATTTTAAATAATATAATCAACCTATTATTTTCAGTAGTTTTCAACTTATTACCAATGAGAATCATCTCAGGGACTACTTAAGTACCTAATTTCAAACCTCAATATTATCCTTGTCAATGGATTTACTTCTCTTATAAAAATAAACACTTTCAAATATTTTTTCTAATGCTACTAGTCCTTTGGGAATGCTGTTGATTTTGTGTTGTAAAATTTTATCACCGAAAAAAAATTCATTTTCATCTTCAAATTCAATTGTGGGATTCCAATCAATCATATGACTATCAAGTTCATCAATTCAATTTATGAACCTATATATTTGTTGAGTATCATCAAATACTTATCAATTATGGATGATATCTTGTATACTTTGCCTTATAATGATTTTAGCACTAAAGCAACCATGAGAAGAGACCCATCTAAAATCACATTTTAATGCTTCAACAAATAAATCATCATGATATTTTTCTTGTATCTATCCATCCATAATATGATAATTGCATCAAACAACTCTACGATATTCCAAAATAACATTTTATACATTTTCAATCTTTAATATTTTATTACGCAATTTTTTACTTGAAAATAAATAGTCTCTAAGGTTTAATAATTCTTAAGCATTTAATGTCATGCTTGTAAGCAATATTTGGTCCTAAAACAAGAGATTCATACTCCACAATACTGGTACATTGGAAGATCAAATTAAAAGCATACCTAAAAAGTTCACTGTTAGGTGAAACTAGGACCACCCCTATGCTTAAACCACCCATTGATCATGCATTATTAAAGAAAAAAATCCATTAATAATACTTATCAATGGTAGTAGGCTAGTAGCATAAAAAGGGGAGACTCAACATTTTTGTGAATGTGTTCATCACAATATATAATGAAGTGGTTAGGACTAGCATCAAAGTATAACACTTCATTAGCGTCCTTGTAATCATCTTTAATAATGTGCAAAATCTTCCTTTCTCTACAATACTTGACCTCTTCCTTTTACAACAGACAATGTACCATATGATACATCCATTTGTATGCTACCTCTCATTATAGTTGTCTATTTTCTAGAGAGAAACATACACCATTTGGTTGTATAATCCATAATGTTTTATCCATTAAAAATGTTTTGTTCAAGTATACAACTGTTTTAAATTCCATGTTGGTCATAATTCCCATAGCATTCACATCTTTATAATTCATGAAAAATCATTTAGCATAGGCATCAAATACTTACAAACCTAGATCATTCATAATAGAGAGAGGTATGAAATTTATTGAAGCTCTAAAGTCCAACATGTATTTGTTAAAAAACCCATCTCCTAATTAGTAATGTGGTATAAAAAGGGTCAACATTGATTTGACTACTAACAAAAGAATTCCTTAATAAACCTCAATGTTGTCTTCAATATCCTTAACATTTGAAACATCATTAGGAACAAAATCAAGGTGGTCCATTTCTTTTATAGTAGTCATATAAGACAAAAGTATTTCCCTACATCTAGTAATTCTGATGAGTTCTCCTATTAGCACTAATATTCTAATCAAGATCGTGACCTAGGCTAATAGGGTTATAGTTGGGAAATGATGTATCTCATGAGATTATTAATCCATTTACTTGAGGAATAATATGTATTAATTGACCACAAGAAGTAACATCCTTACCTCTTGGTTATTTCTTATTTCATTTGTCTCCTCCCCATCCTTTCAATGCTTAGGAATAAAGTTGACATGTTTTATCATTCAATTTTTCCTCTTCTATAATATCTACTACAACACTTGAAGGTGTTGTATGTTCAAGGTCCTTAGGAATGTATATTTTCTTGACTACCTAATTTTCTACTATATTTTCCTTCTTCATCACCTTCTTTAAAGTGATGGTCTTCCTTCTCTCATTTTCTCCCATTTTCTTCTCTTTTTTAATGCTATGAGAATTATGACCAAAATGGAACTTTGATGATAGATCCTTCATTTCACCCATCAACCTATCTAACCTCTCTTCACTAGTGAGATGTTTTATAGAGATATTGATGTTTAGTCATGATATTTTGATACCTAACCTCTTGATATATTTATAGATGCTCATATATTCTTTTAATATTCATGATTGTAGTATTATATTTTTTGAATATTTTTAGATTCTCATCCTTAAGACAATACATACAATTTTGATATCAAAGGTGCCATAATAAAGGACTAGGAACATGGACTCATTTGGTCTAAGGTTTGGTGGTACTTTTTCTAGTTATGATGGTTTTGAGCTCATGCATATAAAATTTGAACATGGACTATTGAAGTCAACCATTATTTACTTTATCCATTTGTTGATGGTTGTGAGCTCATGCATATAAAATTTGAGATCTATTGTATCACATATTATAATTTAAAATTTGTTGTAAACTCATCTCATGTGTTTATATTATTGTTTGGAAGGGTTTTGTACCATTCTTTTGCACTCTCCTCTAAAATATTGTATAAATAAATTCATCATCAAATCCTCGTGAACACTCTCATACTCATTTATATATTAATGAAATGCCTCAAATATTACTCTCTTGTGACCGTATTATTAGTTGTTGCCCATGGCAGGATATTATTGCATTCATTCAATTATATTATTTAATTAGTTTAACAAATCATAAGAGAGAATTAATTTTTTTTAACCAAAATTCTATAGTTTAAATTTTATTATTTAATTTAAATAAATTTAAAAAATTATTTTTTTGAATTTCTATTGGTTTGAGTAAGCACCAAATTCATTTTTTTAGAAAAATCACAAATTTCTACATCAAATTAAATAAGATAGTACACTGACATGATAAGCCCGTAATTCTTTGTCTGCATGGTGGACTAGTCCCATTAATTCGTTACAGCCATGTGGGCATGAACGGAAAGCTAAGCATTAATTTTTAAATTTTTCCTACTTAAAATATACTCCTCTTTCGATACAATTGCTATTCAAATAATCAATATTATTACCAATTAAAATTATATCATTTTTACTTTTTATGGTAAATCTCACTTTTGCAACGTGGATTCATCTAAAGGAAAAATTAAATTTTGGCATTAAATCGTATCATTGGAAAAAGTGTAAATGTATTTTATTCATTTGTCACCAATTCTAATCCCATTTACTTATGAAATTTTGAGCATTATAAAAAAATTCTTCTCTCCATAAAAAATGGCAATCACCTTTTTAATGTGAGCTACAAATATATTAACAAGGCCGCGTTGCACCATAGTTCCTGCCAAATTTTGACAAAACCATTTTGCTAATTGAGTTTGAGAAGTAAAAAAATGAAAAGATAATTAATATAAGATATAGACAATGGATGTTATATTATAAAATTGAACACTCTAAATTTCACTCATTCACCCATTCCTAATTTAGAATTATGTGCATGTTCTACTCTGTCAATAGGTAATGATTGAATAGTAAGGAATTTAATAGGTTTGGTAGAATATAGAAGATTTGAAAAGAATATGTGAAACAAATCAATAATTTAATTGTTAAACATTTTATATTATTTTTATAATGTGGGTTACATTAGGTTTCATTTTTAGTATTTTAATAATTCATTATTCTTTTTTTTTGGGTCGGTGATAATATTGTATTTTATTAATATAAAATAAGGTAAAAATATACATACAATATAGACCCAAGCTTCATACACATATCCATGCTCCAAAACAACCCAATAGAATAGTGACACAAACAACCAACCCCCTACAAAAAAAACTACCCCCGACACCCTTGCTAACCAAAATATTTGTTATACAAATTAGAGAAGACAACCTAGACATAGAGAGAACTACATTTAGCCTTCCTCCTACATACAAGTCCACCCAAAGACTAAATTTTTAATCCATTACAAACACAGACTTCAACCAAATCCTCTCAACTTTGAACCTTTTCAAAATAATAGTCTATTGCATATTACAAAATTGTAGATAGGTGACAGAAAAGCCACTCCACCTTGTATTGTCTTTAGCTTGTCATGAAGGGTTCTTCTCCTTAGCTTCCTTCACCTCACGGGTTCCACGGATAGTCCTTTCCCAGCCCCGCCTTTTGCCTCTGTTTTGGGATAAAACTCCAACTTGCATTTAAACAAAACATGTGGCTCAATTATCATCAAAGAAATGATTAAAAATCAACACATCTTACATCGTATATCTGCCATCTAAAAAAAATCGTCATCCCTGGCTTATTGCATCTGCAACTAAATCCCCTCACACTATCATAAATATCTGCACTTCTATGGTATGAGATTGAAGTGACTGATGGCATTACATTAAGTTTGTTGGTATGATGATATTGAAAAGGTTGTTGGAGATTGATGATATAATTGATAAAGGTTGATTACTGTCTTAATGATATTATTTTGTCATTGATGTCAAGCAATTGATTTTCTGATTCAGTATGATGTTGCCATATCTTAAAGAGTATGTTTTGATGAGTATAAAGATGTCGGTGAGTGACACTGAAAGAATGAGAAAATGAAGGGGAGTAATAATTTATTCAATGGACAACTATTACCGAGTTAGACAGTGATGAGATTATGTTATTTTGATTGTTTTGATATCCTATATATGTGTATTCGAAGATTGAATAAGAAGCATAAAAGATTTCATGTAATAGAATGAGTAAAGGTTTGATACTATTCTATTTTACCAAGCAAGAAGCTAGTTGGTAAATTCTAAGGTTATCGATGTTGGTTAAAGAAGAAAGAAGTCACCGAGTGTCGTGAGCAAGCAAAGCTACCGAGACAGTAACCGAGACGAATACAGAATGTCTACCGAGTAAAGTTCAGAATTAACTGAGCATCAACCGAGTAGTAACAGAATGCATTGGATGAATAAATACATTATTAAATGAAGGATGCCAATGAGCTGGAGATTCATAGAAGATTGGAATATCGTGCAAGAAGTTTGTTAAGGATCAACGACAATAAAAATTAGAGAGTTAGATCTACAGCACAGATTGAACGGTCATAATCGAGCACAAGTACCAAGGAAGGAATACAAGTTTCAAGGCAAGATAAAATGTTTTTTCAGTTCGAAGGATTCAATGAACCTGTTCAAGTTTGAAGATCTGATGGCTAATATTAATCATGGGAAATGTGATTAAGGAGATTGAGCGGTTAGGAATCTTATAAATAAGGAATAGTTGATGAACAATGGGTGCGGGCAAATAGAAGAACAGTGATGCTGCTGAAGTGATTACAGAGTACAGAAGATTGAAGATTTGATTGAAAAACATAGTGAGAAGCCCAACAAGGAGGAAGATAAGTCTTATGATAAGATTATTTTGAGCACATAGAGTTTGCCATAACATTTCAGATGCAAAGTTGCAGATATATTTTATTACTGTTATTTATTTTTGTAAGTGACAGGAAATCTCTTAACCAAGTGGACCTAACAATATTATTTGTAAATCCTCTAGCAAGGTAACATTCTAATTGAGTGTTTGAAATCCTTTGACAAGGTCACTTCTAACAAAGTGCAAGATTCTAATGGATCTGAGGGAAATCCCTTGACCGGGTCACATATAACAATGTGTTTATGTAATCTTTAACAGGATTGGCTTTTAACCGAGCATACTCTAGAAGAGTATATTTTCTTTGTGGGTCCAAAATCCCACAGTGGTTTTTCCCTATTTGGGTTTCCACCTTAAATCTGGTGTTAAATGTGTTTTGATGTTTCAAGTTTATCAGTTTATGAGTTTGAATGATTTACAATCATAGTTGCATGTCAAGTAAGTTCTACCGAGGTTGAATCTGGATAGAACATTGAATTGTGAGTTTATCTGATTCACCCCCCCTCTCATTTAACTAACAGTGACTTGACACGAGACTCCTAGCACACACGCCATCACTAAAAAATGATTCAACTACACTATTGCCTCCATCTCACATGATCAAAAACTCATTTATGATAGGTTGTCCATTCAAGAGCAATTAAAAAGATATATGCCAACAAGACGTTCACACTCCAAGTTATCAAGATTTAAATTCGATAGTCCACCTCACGTAAGAAACACAATATAAGCATAAAAAGGATCCCAACCAACCAAATTTAAACATTAGCATTTGAATCTAACACATCCTCCATATCAAGAGCACATTGGAAATCTTCCAGTCTTGAGTCACCTGCCTAGTCAAAGGATAAAGCCCATTTAGATAATCTGTCTGCAAGGTGGGTACCTTCTCTTCTAATGTGGCTCACCTTAAAATTGTCAAAAGAATTCAAACCTTCAACAATCAAAGAAATATAACCCTAAAAATGCCACACTTTGATTTCCCCATTCATAATAGCTTGAATTATAATTAGAGAGTCCCCTTCCACGTGCAATTTCCCAATGCCTAAACTTTGAGCTGATCTAATAGCTAGAAGTGCAGCATGAGCTTCAACCTCATTGTTAGTGCCCTTCCTTAACCTTTGAGCTCCACACTTGACTAAATCACCTTTCTCGTCCCTTATAACAAAACTTGCCCTTGACAGGCCTAGGTTGGATTGAGCAACCCCATCAAAATTTACCTTGAACCATCCTTTCGTTGGGGGGCTCCAAGATTTACAGGAATTATCTCTCTTACTAGAATTATTGCGAGACCATGTCTCATATCTTATTTTTATGCCAAACCACAAATTCTGAATCCTTCTATCCTCCAAAGTGAAGGGGGGTGGTCATTGAAGAAGATTAAGAAGTTGCAGATCCAACAATCTCTTCAATCACATGATTAATTTTACCATGCAATCTTCTTTCCTCTTCCCATTTATCCAAGAAAATTATATGGTTACGCTCTTTCCAAATTTCCCATATGACTAAAGATGGGCTTATGAGCCAAATGCTTGAAAGAGCAGATTTCCTAGGGTATCTTGGCCAGCTTTCAAAACCCTCTTTAAGAGTGTGCTGCAATGGTCCATGCCACTTTAAATTTTCTAATAGATTGAATCAGTACCTCGATGCCACATCACATTGAAGCAGTGAGTGATGCATAGTTTCTTCTGCATTCCCGCACATCAAACATTTAGAAGGGCCCATAATCCCAAGTCGTTCCTTCTCTCCCTAGTAAGGATTCTCCCTTTCACTGCAATCCATGCAAAAGCACCAACTTTTGGTTGACAATATTTATTCTAGAATAGGTCATACAACCTTGAGGGATCGTCCTCCCCACCCTTTAAAAGTTGATATCCTAATTTAACTGAGTAATTCCCATCCCGAGAACCACACCAAATCACTCTATCATCTTTCCCTATAATGAGAAGCTTCTTTCGATCTATAACCTCCCTATGATGAGTTTTTTGTTGCACTGAAAGGCCTATTGTAGATAGATCTTTCCAAACCCATTATGTCCCAAAGATCCCTTGTTTAGCAACCATATAGTCCCTAACTCGATCACCTCAAAGTGGAACAATATTATATTTAATAATAAAAAAGTCTACAATATCTTGAATGGCTGGCAACCCTACCCAAGTGTCCGCCCAAAACTTATCTTTTGAACCATTACCAATCTACCATGTTAGGTGATCAGTAACTAAACTTCTATAGCTAACTATAAAATTCCATTTTGGCAACCCTTTGGGCGGGTTTCTAATTGTAAAAATTCTATTATCCTCCAAGGAATCCAAATATTTGGCTCTCATGACCTTAACCCATAGTTGATTTGGATTTGTATAAAGATTCCAAACCAACTTAGCTCCAAGTGCTTCATTCATCTTTTGCCAATCCCTCAAGCCTGCTCCACCCTTGAACTTCGATTTACAGGCTTTATCCCAGACCAAAAGGGGGATTTTATCTTGTTCATTTTCCCCATTCCAAAAAAAATTCCTCATCCACTAATTAATCACTCTAACCACCTTACTCGGGATCTTTAGACACATCATAGAAAAGATGGGAATAGCTGAAATAACAGACCTTAACTTCAAAATCCTTCCAGCCAAGGTTAGCCACCTAATTTTCCAACCATCCAATTTGCTTAGACAACTATCGACCAAGTTCTTCCATAAATCGGATTTTTTTTCTCCTTCAAACAACAAAATGTCTAAATATTTACTTGCTAGGTTTCCCAGCCTCATGTCGAGAATTCTACAAATCTCCCTTTGTTTAGTTGGCACTGTGTTAAAAAAGAAAATTTCAGACTTATACTAGTTTACTCGCTACCCTGAATCTTGTTCATAATCATCTAACGTCCTCTTTATAACCCGAGCTTCTCTTACAGATGCATCTCCCGCAGGGAAAGTGTCATCAACAAATTGTAAGTGTGAAAGTGGATTCACACCATCAACTATTTTAATGACCTTCCATAAGCCCTTGCTACACTTTTTGGAAATCAACCTACCAAGCACCTCTGCCATGATTATGAAAAGGAAAGGGGATAGAGGGTCCCCTTGTTTGATCCCTTTCTTAGATTCCAAAAAACCTTGGGGGCTGCCATTTACAATGACAAAAAATGGGGAGAGCTAATGCAACTATTGACCCATGAAATCCACTCAGCACTGAAGCCAAATTTTGACAACACCTGCAAAAATTTTTTCCTATTAACCTCATTATATGCTTTTCTGATGTCCACCTTTACCATCATTTTTCAGTTTTGGTTGTACAGATAGAGTAAACTACCTCATAAGAAAGGATAATGCCTTCATAAATAGATCTACCTAGAGCAAAACCACTCTATTCACTCGAAATCATAGACTCCAAAACTAATTTTAGTCTATTAGCAATGACCTTTGAAATCACCTTGTATATAGTATTACATAAGGAAATCGGTCGGAAGTCATCAAAAGATGAGATATTCACTTTTTTCGGTATCAATGCAATGAAAGTGTTGTTGAAGTCCTATAACACAAAGCCACCTTTCCTTGATTCTTCCACCACTTCCAAAATATCAGTTGCAAGAATGTCCTAGAACTTTTGGTAGAAAAGAGCGGGAAAACCATCCGGTTTTGGAGATTTGTCAGATCCTAAACTAAAAACATTTTTCCTTACCTCCTCCATAGACACGGGGTCCATAAGCATTGTGTTATGTTATTCCTTAATACAAGAGGGGATTACCTCCAGAATAGGATGGAGATCATCTCCAAGGTCAACTTCGCCATTAAAAATATCTGAGAAATATCTCACTGCCTCCAAGTTAATCTGATTAATATCTGAAAGAAGATCACCATTACCATTTTTAATTGAAAAAAGCTTGTTATGAATCCTAACTTTCATTGAGGTGTGGAAAAAATTAGTATTTCTATCACCATTTTTGAGCCAAGTCTCCTGGGACTTTTGTCTCCAAAAATTTTCCTCTCTTGCTAAGGCTTCAAAATAAAGCTTATTTAAAACCTTTTCTCTACAAAAAGCCTCCTTTTCCATTCCCTGGTTAATGATCTGATCATGAAGAATTTTAATCTCTTCTTCTATTCTTAATTTCTCACTAAATATGTTCTTGAAAGACTCCCTG
The DNA here is from genome assembly GCF_030272615.1 of Cryptomeria japonica. NCBI lineage: Eukaryota > Viridiplantae > Streptophyta > Pinopsida > Cupressales > Cupressaceae > Cryptomeria > Cryptomeria japonica. The sequence goes on along the minus strand of NC_081409.1, from coordinate 266,978,851 downwards.
TTCCATTTCTTAAATTGTTCTTTTAAGAATTGCAACTTGAAAAAAGTAAAGGCTTTATTACCACGTTTCTTCGAAATGTAACGTCACCAACTCTTAGCCATAGATCTGATATTGTTGTCCCTTAACCACATAGCTTAAAAATTAAAAGGGCATCTATCTAGGGTTGTTTCATCCTGCATTCTTAGGCATATCAACTAATGATCAGATTCAGTAATAGGTAAATCCATGTTGGCTTGATGATGATTGTAATAAATTCATCATATATTGTCATTGATGAAACACATACACACACATATGTTTATATTGTCTACTAGTGTAACTTCAAAGTTGTTTACACTACAACCGGTATACTGAAGGTTTATTTCTAACCAGTACTTGGAGACAACCGGTGTATGCATGGAGATAACCACTTGGTTATACATGTCTCAACATCAACGAGAAGATCCAGCGGAGACTATCTCAGAAGCGTCAAACTCAAGCGGTTTAACTCTAACCAATATTAAGTATTCCAACCAGTAATCGTAGATTGTGTGATGGGTTATCACCACCGACAATTTTTTGCAGTATTTTTGTGATGAGTTATGATCACTTGACCAGATACACTGCACCTAGGTAATTGTGTTATGATTTCTTGAGGCCGACATGAAATCTAAATGTCTATATATTGACATCACAATGAATTATTTTATATGAGTGAAAGTGATATGTTGTGTGTGAAAGGCAAAAGTGTTAAGATGCAGAGTATGCTGAGAAGCAGTGTTGAATATGCTTAGAAGGATCTGATCAAGCAAGTATTATGCTACATAGACATATCTAACAAATCCTGTTGTCTTCTAACAATTACAACAAAATTAAAATCCCCTAACCGAGTAAGATCTAACAAGCTTCATTGTTAAAATCCTCTAACAAGGTGATCCATTCGTTTGGATTTAGAAATCCTCTACCGAGGTTACTCCTAACAGGGTACTACCTTTCACAAGGTATAAGCTTTTAATCAAGCTTTGGGATCTCTAACAAGATTCGCTCCTAGCAAAGCACTTTGTAGACCTTAACCGATCAATTATCTATTACTGCAAATAGTTATCTTGTGATTTCCATCTCACCGTGGTTTTTACCTATTTGGGTTTTCCACGTACAAACACTTGTGTTATGGTGGAAATTTTACTTATTTTGGATGTTGTTATATCATTTTGGATTACATGCATTATGTTTAAATTTTTTGTTAAGTTCATCTACCGGTTAGTGTTTGAAGTAGTTTTATTTTTGGTTTCACTGATTCACACCCCCCCTCTCGGTGCTTTTCAAGTCCATCAATTGGTATTAGAGCCTAACTTCTTTGAAGCCTAATCGCTTAGAAGGGAGCCTTGAAACCACCATGGGGTACATGAACTACTTTGAGATAGCTAGAGAGCTTGAAGCTAGTAGAAATAAGCTTGAAAACCTTAGGGTCAAATTGAAAGCTTCACAAGTCAAAAGGAGAGAGCTAACTGTACAACTGTTGGAAATATCTGATAACGGTTCTTTAGATGAGGCCAATATTGATGCTTTAGCTGAGGAGGTTGAAAAGTTAAATGGTGAGAAACTAAATCTGAGGAGAGAGCTAGAAGGTCTGACTATCTGCATGAGTCAGGAACTGGAAGCCAGAAGAACAGCTGAAGATCTTATCAAGGAAAGAGATCAAGAGATTATAAAGATCAAATGGGAAAATGTCACTATGCATGAGCATTTGGTTGCAGAAAGAGAAGAAAAGGGGAACTTACAGCTAGATCTTGAACTAGCATTATCTCTGAGAGAGAACTTGTCAAAACATAAAGAACAACTCACCAGGCAGCTCATCGAAGCTAATGAGAAATTGGAAAAGTTCAACAAGATTTCTACCTTGCTTAAAGAACAAATTCAATCACAAAGGATGAAAGGTGATACCTCTGGACTTGGTTTTAACACATCTGAGAAAAGAGAATCATCTGGTACAAAGAGCAACACTCTTAAGAACAAATCTGCTCCTAAGATCAAGAAACCTACCGGTAAGAAGGTCTTTAAACGTTGTTTGTTTTGTTTGCAATAAACCTGGTCACACTGGAAATGTTTGTAAAGACAAACCTAACAGAAATGCAAGCTACAATACTAATGCTAGGTATGTGTCTAAGAAATTTGAAGGTCATTGCTTCACATGTAGAATGTATGGACATAGATAAGTTGAGTGCAGATATGGAGCAAATAATCCTGTACCGCATATGTATCCAAGACCAAATGGTAACTGGATGAGGAATTTTGACAACCGGGTCAACATGAACTGGCAAAGACCCTACGACAACCAGTTTAGTCCATTTGAGATGGAAAAGGTAACAAATGTAATTTGCACCATCTGTAATAACTTTGGTCATATGGCTATGAGCTGCAGAAGAAAAACCGAGAGAGGAAATGCAAGACCTTGGAAATCATCTGGTATGGCCTACTATCACTGTAACAAACTGGGGCACTTGGCAAAATTCTACAGATCGAGGAAGAACCAACCGGTCAACCCTTCTAAAGATGAGAAAGGAAAGCAAAAGGTTAATGTTGAAGAAACAAGAGAAGAAATGAATTGAACTTGGAAGAAGAAGAGTGATAATTCACCTGGAGAACAAATTATTCCTTCACCTAGTGAAGAGAATTCTACACCAGTGAATTAAGCCTTTTCATATGGCTAAGGGGAGCTTAACGGTAAATCCACCTCGGAACCCCTTGAAGTGAATATGTGGTAAGAGAATTTGAAAGCATGAAATTTTGATATCTTTTTGTCATTTAGTTATCAACCAGTTTTTCCTTGAGTGGTGTTATTAGGGTTTGTAACCCTAACGGGCGAGCATTTAATGCAGTTGGTAAAAAGAATAAAAGAGAGTTTTCAGTTTGTTATTTTTACCCTAACGCATTCGAGAAAAGACTTTTGAGTGCTTGAAGAGCCTAGAAGAGTTTGTTAGCTTATTTTAGTTGAAGTTGCATTAAAATTTGTGTGTTCGAGCTGATTTGAAGATTGCAGAAGGTTGAACTAGTGTATACTTGGGGCATTCAACCGGTAAACGAGGCAGTGTGTGCGAAATAAGGTATTTCTTGAAATTTTTGTTGCGAAATCTAGTTTATCTGAAATGGCATCATCTTCAAAGTCAGTAGGGAAATTAATGATCACGTTTGAACCTATGGAAGCTATAAAAGCAGATAAGATTGTGTCTTATAATGCATTATCACAAGTTCCTAGTGGTGTCATCGTCAAGGGAGATTTGTCCAGTTATATTGATTGCAAAATTGAGGATTTGGGGTCACTGTCAATATATACTTAGTTGAAATCACTTTGTGATGAGAATGAGAAAGTTCAAATAGAGTATATTAGGGTTTTTGAGAAAGGTTTTCACAATGTCGCTTACTTCCTTGAAGATTTTAAAGAAGAGCATATCAAAATTATCTTGAGTTGGGTTCATGGTGAGAATATGTACTTAGAGAGAACTCATACAATAACCAAGGAAGCCATTCAGGCGGTAACTGGTTTTTACTCAACCGGTGAAGTACCTGTGCTTAGGCGTATCTCAAAAGAGACAGTATACTTTCTAACCGGATCAACATCCGATAAACGAGTTTTTTTTGTCAACAATATCAAGGACCCAGCGGTGAAATTGGCAGCTATGGTTATAGGCTACCGGGTATTTTATTCTTGTAGACTGAATAGTGTTCCATCAGTAGCAGTGCATACTGCTTACAGGATGATAGCTGAGAATGCTAATTATGACCTATGTGAGGCCATAAGGAGCCAATTAATATTAAATCTACAATCTATCAAGAAGGACAACAGTCTAAAGTTTAAATATGGACAACTATTGATCGAGCTATTCTTTTATTTCCAGAATTTCCTACCACGAATCAAAGATCTTGAATGGTTTAAGGATCTACCAGTATCCGCTCAGATCAAGAACAACATCAAGGCTATGAAGAATACTTTTTCTGCTACTATGAACAAATATTTGAATGAGTTTCAGAAAAACATGAGCATGAGATTTAGATTTCCTGAGGATGTGGTAAACAATTTTCCAAGGACATTGTTTTAACAGTTACCACTGATTATTGTTTAATGCAGGCAATTGAGCCAAGAGAAGAAGAAATGGAAGATATGAGTTATGAGATGAACTATGACTTACTGATTGGTTATGCTAATAACCTGTTAGCATCTCCAAAAGATAAAAAGAAGGCAAGACTGGATATTGTTGTAGATACTCAAGCTGAAACCAGTATTGCTCCTACCACAAGTGGGAAAGGTAAGAAAAAGAAAGATGAGGATGCACCTCTGGTGATGAAGAGTACTAGAATGACACAAAGTATCCAAAATAAAAAGGAACCAGAACCTAAGGTGTATATGAAAAAGGAGACAAAGAAAAGAGGTCGGAAGTTAATTCTTCAAGAAGAATCTGAAGGAACCGACACTGAAGAAGAACCTAAGAAGATGAAAGCTACCAGTAGAGTAGAAAAGTCAGTGAAAAATGTGCCAAAGGCAACTGTGCCTATTGACATCTCAACTTTCAAGCCTAATACCCACTTTGAAAGAATAATGAAGACATTAGGGAGGAACAGATTTGACAATGTCAAAGAACATTTTGATTCATTCACTAAAGATGAGAAGGAGCAAATCATTCAACGGATAATCACTCATTTGTGCCATTACAATAGATTTCCACATGATCTTGAAAAGGATATCTCAAATTATTTATACACTATTCTTTTAAATAAATGGGAGGAAGCTATAAAATTGAAAAAATAAATTATTGATGAGATATTTGTACAATATTTTCCCAATTTGTCTAAGGATGAAATAAGTTCTTTAGTTGATCAATACAAAATTCAATTTGCTTTCAAAGCAAGGAGATTGAAGCTACTTAGTGGAAAGAGGGCAATTATTGAGACTGAGACTCATCAAATAGCCTGTGAAATCAAACAGATGGAAGAGCTCCTACAATCCTCTAAAGATGATGAAGATACTGCTAATCAACCTGAAATGGATGAAGAAGAGATTGTACAAGCAGATGAGGTCTATCCTATCATGAAGAAGGATGACACCATTATTCATGTGGTTGATGATGTTCAGGATACAGTTGATCTATCTGGAGACATCACTGCACCAGATATGGAGCCACCTGAAATCACTGTCTTACAAGTTACTACAGTTGAGGAACCGACAACTCAACAAGGAGTGGATATTCCGCCAGCAAAAGATCAACCTGAGAATCCCCAATGCCCACTGGTCCTACAAGATACTCAGAAGGAACCTAATAAGAATGTTGACACATAGACTTATGAACAGGAAACAAAGAAAAACCAAGAAAAAAAATCGTTAAGGTAACATCTTCTGAACTGGCAAAAACATTAGTCACTTAGCAGACTAATGAAGACGATGATGATTCATTAGTCATCTCAGGGCCTATCAATGTTGACAACATGAGTGCATATGAAATGATGAAGATTTCAAATATTATGCAATCTAGAGCACACAAAAAGAGACTTAGGGAGCAAAGGATTGAAGCATAAACTATTCAGAAAGTAGTATACATTTTGACAAATCTGCTACCAGAAACATCTACCAGACATCTATATTCACCTATTAGCAAGCTTGGTCAATTAGTCACTGATGCATCTAACCAACTCACATCACTTGAAGAGTCAACCCGTGCTTATGCAGAAAATAGTTATAGGAAAAAGCGTGGAGAGCAGATCATGAAGGAAATTGATACTGACAAACTGGCTCTATCACATAATAAAGCTTTATTGGGAAAAGCTATTGAAACGGGAGGAAAATATCTTGCTTATAGCTCTAATGTTTTATTCTTTTATTCTGATATCACAAAAAGGCGAACAAAAACAAAGAAAGAGCTAGAAAAGATATGCAATGCATATATCCCACTTCAGAACTCTATATTTGCTTTTAGCAAATCTGTAGATGATTTTCACAACAGGCTGGACACTTATGATCATGAGAGAGAAAATAGACTCTGGTCACTAAAGGAATTGAAGGGTCAACTTACAACACAAGTGGACATCCAATAAAGAGCCTACACTAATATTAAAGATATTTTAGCTACCTCAGAAACCTGTTCACTGGATTCCTTGGAAGAGTTCAATTCACATAATATGTCTACACTTGAGTACACTGAGAACGTGCTAGAGACATGGACAAATGCTATATCACAGTTGAAGAAGAATTGTAATGTTGTTTTCATGAGACTAGCTTATGCATGAATCTTGATTCAATTTTTCAAGTTGTTGTTGTATATGTTGAACACTTTGATACAAATTTTGTATATATATATATATATATATTACTTTTTCAATTTGGCATTGTTGTCAAAGGGGGAGTAGAAATATGTATGTGTGTTTTTGAAAATTTTATATAATGTATGCATTCAGGGGGAGCATGTGTATATGTGTAAATTTGTTTTGTATGCACACTTAGCCGTATTGTTGTAAAATTTTCTAAGTGTTGCCATCAATGCCAAAGGGGGAGATTGTTGGCTTGATGATTATTGTAATAAATTCATCATATGTTGTCATTGATGAAACACATACACACACATATGTTTATATTGTCTACCGGTGAAACTTCAAAGTTGTTTACACTACAACTGGTATACTAAAGGTTTATTTCTAACCGGTACTTGGAGACAACTGGTGTATGCATGGAGATAACCACTTGGTTATACATGTCTCAACATCAACAAGAAGATCCAGCAAAGACTATTTCAGAAGCATCAAAGTCAAGTGGTTTAACTCTAACTGGTATTAAGTGTTCCAACTAGTAATTGTAGATTGTGTGATGAGTTATCAACACTAACAATTTTTTGCGGTATTTTTGTGATGAGTTATGATCTCTTGACTAGATACACTGCACCTAGGTAATTGTGTTATGATTTCTTGAGGCCGACATGAAATCTAAATGTCTATATATTGACATCACAATGAATTATTTTATATGAGTGAAAGTGATATGTTATGTGCGAAAGGCAAAAGTGTTAAGATGCAGAGTATGTTGACAAGCAGTGTTGAATATGCTTAGAAGGATCTGATCAAGCAAGTATTATGCTACATAGACATATCAAACAAATCCTGTTGTCTTCTAACAATTACAACATAATTAAAATCCCCTAACCGGGTAAGGTCTAACAAGCTTCATTGTTCAAATCCTCTAACAGGGTGATCCATTAGTTTGGATTCAGAAATCCTCTACTGAGGTTACTCCTAACAAAGTACTACCTTTCACATGGTATAATCTTTTAATCAAGCTTTGGGATCTCTAACAAGATTCTCTCCTAGCAGAGCACTTTAAAGACCTTAACCTGTTAGTTATCTATTACTGCAGATAGTTAACTTGTGAGTTCCATCTCACCATGGTTTTTACCTATTTGGGTTTTCCATGTACAAATACTTTTGTTATGGTGGATGTTTTACTTATTGTGGATGTTGTTATATCATTTTGGATTACATACATTATGTTTAAAAGTTTTGTTAAGTTCATCTACCAGTTAGTGTTTGAAGTAGTTTTATTTTTGGTGTCACTGATACACCCCCCCTCTCAGTGCTTTTCAAGTCCATCAGTCCAATGACTTTCAGACTAGTCCCCTGCTATAAAAAACTGATCAAGTCTCTCAGCAATGTTTAGAAATCCACTTCTCCTATTGTTTCAAGTGTAATCCCCCCATTTGAAAGGAATTTCAATAAGACCAACGTCCATCACAAAGGCACTGAAGTCTCTTTGACTCGGTCTATTCCATCCAACACCCCCCATTTTATTAGAGGGACGCATGAGAGAATTGAAATCCCCACCAAGAATGAATAAGCTCTCCTTGCCTTGTTTCAAAATATCTGCTAAATCAGACCATAACTACTTTTTCAAATATGAATTGTCAGGGCCATAAATATTAAAAAGAAAAAAACTTGTATGAAGTTATTTTGAGTAGATTTTCAACCACTGCCACCATCTGTCAACCCTGATAACATCCACCTCAACCACCGTATCCTTCCATAACACAGCAAGACCACCCGAATCTCCCTGAGCTTCAACTAAACTACATTTCCACCTTTGAAATTTTCTAGAGAAGAAATCAAAATCAACTGCTTTAATTTTGGTTTCTTGAAAAAAAGCTATGTTCGGTCTAGCTTGATCAAGACATCTCTTGATCAAGTGAATGTTGTCAAGGGCATTGTAGCCCCTGACATACCATGAAAGAGACCTCATTGCCCCTAGGAAAACGCATAGCCTTTTCCCAATCTTAATTTTCTTTGGCCAACAGTATTGCTCGCCATTTCCAATTTGACCCTATTTGATTTGTCTCCCCTCTTCTTTTTCTCTCCCACTTTAACTTTTGTTTGGAGAGAATAAGTCATTTCCAAGGATCTCTTCTCCTTCACTCCAGCATAAAATTTTAGCCCCAAATCATCCTCTCCTTCCAAAGAATAGATGGATTCAACATCCGATTCTGAGACTAAAAAACCTCCACCACTGTCTTTAACTCCTTCAAAAGAGATTTCGAGATTCCTTACCGGGGATAGTTTTATATCTTTAAATACATGTTCCTTCATTTCTAGATCAGGAATTTCATTTCACACATTAGCATTATCCTCTCTTAAACACTGATTAAGAGGTAGGGTGTTATCCATTTGATTCAAGTCCATATTCTTTGTTGTGAACTGTAACTCCTGTTCATGGGACCCCTCAGCACCTTCCTTAAAAAAACCTTCTACCCCAACAAACCTAGACTTTGTTCTTAAAGGAGACTGTTCATCTTCCTGATGACCTATAGTCTCATGTAGATGACTATCCTTACTATCAAACCTGCCATCATCAAAAACCACTGGGTCTGACATCTTTTCCGAACCCTAAAGTTGATCTTCAAAAACTGGCATTGTCACCACCATTTCCCTCTCTCTTACTTTTATGGTTTCATCCCCATTGTCTGAGCATGAAAGATTGGAGTCACTTTCAAAAAGTTCATCAATAACTCCTTTCTGAGACCCACTTCCATAATCAAATACATATATACTATCTGAAGCACATCTTCATTTAAAAGAATGTAAAACTTCCCAATCCACTTCATTCCATTGCTTTTCCCATTGATTTCCCTCCGAAAGCCTAATAATATATGTTGCTAACTAGTTTTGCATCACCTGTTTGCCTTTGTCAACATCTTTGCAGGATCCTGTCGAATGAGTTATAACTTTGCATTTGGTACATGATTCCATAGCCTCCTCCAGAATGATCTTTTGCTTCCATATACCCGAACCTGACTTGATCTCAATTGTGTCTAGAAGGTTATGAATCAACTGCCAGTTTATGCAAAGCCTTGAAAAAATAATGAAATCAGAGGCATCAATAACTTCCTCCCTCATGACAAACTCATCCAAATTATTACCAATCCGTCTTAGGGTTTCTAAATCCGTATACTCCTGAGGTAAGCCTGGCAATTTCAACCATATTAGGACTATGTTTATCAATTCTTCATGTGTATTAAAGTTAGGTTTCCAGCTTATTATGATGAAACCTTTACCTTCCACAAAGAAAGGTCCATTTTCAAGGATCCAATCCCTATCCAGGGTTGTGGGGAAAATAACCAAGTAGAAACCATTTTCAAACATTTTGAGTTCGACCCCTTCACCCCAATGCTCATTACACCATGAGCAGATCTTGGAGTAAGTCGGCCATGCACCCCTCCATTTCAGGAAGAGGGCTTTATCCTTTAAAAAATGAATAGACTCATACCATTCCTCATTATCTATTTCTACTGATACTACCTGACTATACACAATATTAGGGTTTACCTCAAAAACCTTGGTTGCTTTAGACGAAGGTTTTGGCTGCCAAAAATTCTCTTGAATCATCTTGAAGTCCACTCTTTGACCTGAATGTAGCGCCCGATAGCCACTAAAGCCTATATCCCATCATGTCCTAGAGGATCTAAAAACAGACTCTCCGTCATGTTTCCAGTGTTTTGGATTCACCAGAGCCTTCCATGTCCATTTGTTTTGACTGTTTGAATTCCAAGCAAAGTTAGGTCGATCATTATTAACTCTTTTGTTGAGAGTCCATCTGGAACTTGCTCAGCCTCTATAAACAAAACCATCGTGCTTCCTAAAACGAGGCCATCTACTCCACTCCACCATTTCAGATTAGTGGTTTTTTTATTATTCTATATTTTAATTATATAAAAATAGATTAATCAATTCAATTTATTTTTATTTTAAAAACTTCATTGATTATGGAAATTTAAAATTAATGCCTTTTATGAGACATAGGTTAATAAATATGATTTGAGGCAAGTGGAGGTGAAAGTAATTTTTTTTTTTATGATTTTAGTAATTTATTTATTTATTATAATCATAATTATTATAATTATTATTATCATACAAACAAAATAATTTATTATTCTATATTTTAGCCTTATTAAAAACTTTTTGGTCTCTTGACAAAATATTTTGTCCAACACAACAAAGATAAAATATTTTCTTTGATACATCTATAAAATATGTTTATTTTCCATAATCAAATATTTACAAAACCTTGAAAAAGACAAGTAAAATATTTTTATGATTTTATAAAAAAAAATTATTTTTTAAATTTTTTATCAGTATAATTTATTTATTTATTATTATAATTATCATATTAATTTTCATAATAATTATAATTATCATATTAATTTTCATAATAATTATAATTATATTAATTATTGAAAGTTTATTCAATAGTTAAAATAAATTTAAATTTAATTATTGATAAAATTATTATTATTGATTTTTAATGTTTTATTTTTTAGGTTTAATTGTATAGTTTTGAGTAATCATACTTTAAGAAATTCAATTTTACTTATTAAAAATAAAAAATAATTTATTGATTCATATGTATTTCATTTATTAATACTTTATTTTTTGACATGTAAAGGAGGGATGACGCTCTGCAACTAGGGCGTGCAACCTGGGTTGACGTGGACCACTAGCAGCCTTGCAAGTGGAGGAGGTGTACGTCCTCCTCCACGGTGGTAAGCAATTCTTTCCTTCTCTATTTTCTAACCCCTTGCCGAGTCGGGTGCATTCATTGCAGGCACGAAGGAGGGCAGAAGAAGTTAATGCCCGATGGAGGCAAGGATTAATGGGGCGGACTCGACCCATGTGCCCATGAATAAAGTCATCGAGGAAGCACTCATTGGTAAGTCCTTCCGAGACGCGATCACTGGTGATGCAGTGTAGGCCTCGAAGGAGGCCAAATTCACTCTAGTAAGTGCTTCATCAGCAGATGGTAATGGCGGAACCAGAGGATGAGGTAAGGACCCTGCCTTGGCTCCTTGCACTTTCTCTATTTCTCCTAACGATGCCATGGTCGATGCCCTAGAACTTGAAAATAAGAGACTCCAAGATGTTGCTATCTTTTTTGCTGTAACTAATGTAGATAAATGTCCAACAAGGAAATTCCTTGATGATTGGATGAAAAATGTTTGGATTAAAAAGCTAGGCTTTAGTTTTTCTTTCTGTAGAATGATCCAAAAAGGTCTTTTTGTTATTTTCTTTAAAGATAATAAATCATAATTATAGGTTCTACATAAACAATTCTGGGCCGTTGGTCAAACCACTTTCAGGGCCTAAAATGGTCTTTTGATGTGGTTAATGAAGAAATTTTGGCTTTATCTTGCCCTTAATGGCTATTAATTAAAAATCTACCCCCCATTTTTTGGAATTTCATTCCGCAATTGCTAGAATCGATAGGGAAAGTGGTGAGAGTGGATCATTCGGCGAACCTTGTCCCCAATTTGGATACCAGAGTCTTGATCTCCATCAAACCAGGAGTAGACATTCCCAGATTTCTTGACATTAAATTATAGAATGAATCCTTCACCTGCATTCTGGAAACCTTAGGGGGTTTGAATTCATGTTTCCTTTGTAGAAGGGAAGGGCATGTCAGGCGCTCTTGCCCTATTCTGTCGAACAGACCCAAACCGTTTGCTAACCCACCCGGGTCTGGAAGGAAGAAAGGGGGCCCTGCTCCTCTCAATCCTTCTGATAAGCCTTCAAAGGAGTCATCTCCTAGAGATAAACTAGATTTATTAAGTAAAGCCATTAATATTGCAGTGTCTAACTTCCCTAAGACTCAACCTATTAATCCCCCTAATTTTGACATTAATTCTGAATTCGGTCCCTTTAATGCTGATCCCACCCTCACTCAGCAGTGTCTGCAGCCGTTTCTTAGATGGAAAATGTCAATGACTCTGGCTTCCAGTTGGTCTCAAGGGGAAACAAAAGGTCTAAGAAAAAGAATGCCCAACAACTGGCCCTAGAGAAGATTAGGGCCAGAGGACATTGAAGTTTTCAATCCGTCGAAATAGACATAGTGCAAGAGGGATCTAATACCCCTCTGAAGGAATTGACAAAGACCAACCCCCACAAGGACTCTCATGTCAAAAAAATTGTCAGGACTTTTGAAGGCATTGATCATGGAGATGATGCTAGTAGGAGTAGGGCTGCAACCCCCCTGCCCTTAACGATCTTCAATCTGCTCTCACAACATGTCAATCCCAAGTTAGGGATAATTCATCAGACCCGACACTTGTGCAAAATGATTCGTTAGACCCTCCAGGGCATGAGGATTGCTCCCCTCATCCTATCCTCATCACATCCCCGATCCCTACTCTAGATAAACCTAAGACCTTGGTTGATGATGACAATGTCCTTTACGAGATCATTCCGACTGCTCCAACAGTTGTCAACTCTAGAATCCATTACGCTCTTGAGATAGGAATTTTGGAAGGAGAGTCCCAGGAAGATGCCTCCTCGGTGGACATTCATGAATCTGAGATAGAAACTGATTTAAGATCCAACCTGTCAACCATTAATGGTGAGGAACTTAAGGATGCAGATTTCACAAATGAGGAAATCTTTGAGGGTGAAGCTCTCACCAGGAGAAAAAGAGGGAGACCTTTAGGCTCTAAAAATAAACTCTCTCCTGCACACAAAAAATCTAACCGAAAGGTGAGCATCCCCAAGTGCTTTAATAGCTTCAAGGCTGACAAGAGTGAAAAATAATTACCTGTTCTCCATGAAATGTCTATCTTGGAATATCCGGGGGTTAGAATCCCCTGACAGGAAATATATTGTGAGAATATTGTTGAATAGTCATAAGGACTTGGATTTTGTCCTGCTTCAGGAAGTTAAAGCTATTAACTTCACCCTAGAGACCAATCTAAACTTCATATGGAAGGACTCTCTCAAACTCTTCACTAATCATGAGAATGGCAAAGGAGGGGTTGCCATCCTTATTAATCCTAATTGGCAAAACTCTATCATTGACTCAGGAGTCTCCCCTTGTAATAGAGTTGTGTGGGCCACTTTCCATCATGGTGAATCTTCATTCTGGTTGTGCAACATATACGCTCCCAATGATTACAGGGATAGATCTGAGCTTTCGAAGTGGTTTTCTTCTCATCCTGTCATCCCATGGATTCTGGAGGGTGAATTCAATATGGTAGAACACTAGGATGACAAGTTAGGGGGCATTGCAAATGAGTGAAAAGGAAGAGAAAAGATCCACTGGGATATAATGAAGAGCATGAAGAGATTATTTGACCCATTAGAAGGTTTAAAGCATGTTAATAAGGGCATATGGTATACGTGGTGCAACTTCTAGAAAGCTGGTGGCAGAATCTACTCTAGATTGGATAGATTTTATACCAATAAGGACTTCTTCTCCTTTATCCCGGACCACCAAGGCTGCCCGGTGGTGGTCAAACCTTCCTCCCTCTCGGATCACCACCCCATATTTGTTTAAATTGTTCCTATGAGTGCAAACAAGCCTCATAGTAAAAATGGAGGTAAATTTATTCTCAACAACAATCTCCTCAAAGACCAGGATGTCCTTGCGGCTATTCATATAATAAGAATGTTTAATAAGTGGAATCCCTCTAGTGGCTCCTATATAAACAACTGGGATACCTTGGTCAAAAGTTGGCAGAAGATAATAGGCACCATTGGCAAAAAGAAGGCCAAAGATGCCAGAGAGGTTGAGTTGGTTCTATCATCAAATTTGCTCAATGCAGAGCAATCCCTTCAACGTGACCCCAACAACTCTCATCTTAATCTCCAAGTGGTCATTGCTAGAGATGAGCTCTGGAAAAGACAACATCATAAGGCACTAGGTGCCCGAACCAGAGCCAGGATGCTCTGGCGAGACAAAGGGGACAAAGTCTCAAAGTTCTTTTTCAACATTCTGAAGCAATAACAATGCAAGGAAAGGATTGATAAGCTATGGGTGGATGGCAAGGAAATTGTTGTTGATGAGGAAATCCTAGATGAGTTCAGTAAATTCTATAAGAAACTCTTCTCTTCCGAAGACTCCCCTGCCTCAAAGGCTGCAAGGATCAAATGTAAGGATCTTATTCCTAAACTTGTATCTCCCGATGAAGTTATCTCTCTCAGTAGACCCTTCTCAGCGGAGGGGATTATTAGAGCTATTAACTCCCTTCATAATAACAAAGCCCCAGGACTGGATGGGCTTACCATAGAGTTTTATAAGGCTAATATTTCATGGATAGCTGATGATCTTCTTGAGGTCTATAATGAAGCCATCAAGACTGGAACTCTGGTAATTAACATTAATAGAGGGTTGATCAAGCTTATACCCAAAGAAGGGGACAAGGCTCTAATCAAGAATTGGCACCCTATTACTCTACTCAATGTCTCTTACAAGATCCTTGCTAAACCGCTCGCCTTAAGGCTCAAACATATCCTCCCTAAGTTTATATGCCCCACCCAAACTGGCTTCATTAAAGGGAGATACATCTTGGAAAATCTAATTACAAGTTGGGAAGCCATGGAATGGGCTAGAGTCTCAGAACAAAAGGTGGCCATGTTTTTGTTAGACTTTGAAAAAGCCTATGACAGGATTGAATGGGGTTTCATAACCACTATGCTCCAAGCCTTTGGATTTCTTGAGATCTTTTGTCAGTCTGTTAAGGTCCTTCTTAAGGATGCTCATGCCTAGGTAGAAGTGAATGGTCTGATTTCTCATCCATTCGAGCTCAGTAGATCTATTAGGCAGGGCTGCCCCTTGCCCCTGCCCTTTTTGTTATTGCCTTTGATGCTCTTTTTTATTTGCTCAGAGACAACTCCCACTCCCCTAGGGTTAAGGGAATCTCCCTCCCTGATGACTCAGAAGTGATCAACATCCAATTTGTAGATGATACTGCCCTTTTCTTTGAGCTTTCAAAAAAGAATCTAGATGCTCTGTCAGCCAAACTCTCCTTGTCCCGTGAAGCCGCAGGGGCCAAGATCTCCCAGCCCAAATCTACCATGCTCGGATGGACTGAGAAACCTCCAGACTAACTTGCTACCTATGGGTATCAATGGGGAGGACTGAACACAATTGTTAGATATCTGGGGATCCCTTTTGCAATCTCCCCTTGCCTTAAGGACATGTGGGCGTGGATTAAGGGGAAGATTGAATCTAAGTTCTCTAAATGGAAGAAGCACTATTTATCGCTGGCAAGAAGAATGCAAGTGTGCCAAAAGATTATCTCATCTTATAGTATCTACTATGCATATGTTTGGATGTTCAATAACTATCAGATCAATGAGATTCAAAAAACCATCAGAGACTTTCTGTGGTTGGACGGAAGAGGTCACAAAAATGCTCACTCAGTCAAATGGGATTGGTGTTGCATGGATAAATCTATTGGAGGCCTAGGTCTTAAGGATATGAGAACCCAAGGGATTGCATTGGCTGCCAAATGGATTTTTCATGCTTTGAAAAGTAATGAACCATGGAAAGTGCTCATTCATAATAATATTAGCAGGGGGGTTCCTAATAAAGCTAAATCTTGGAAGTCCCTCCCCATTAGTGATCTAATAGCTGGATCCTTCTCAATTTCTACCATAGGCTTTGTTATCTTCAAAACCATCTAGAAAGCATGGGAAACTATTAGATCTAATATTGACAATGGTTGGAGCAGCTGTGTTAATCAAGTGTGTGGGGATAGGTCAATCTGGTGGAATTTAACCCATAAAGATAAGCCTTTAGCCCTTACTCAAGGGTGTTTGGCCAAAAAATGGGCCAACAAAGGAATTTGTTGCTTCAAAGACATCGTTACTAATGGAACTTTGATCCATTGGGAAAATCTCTCTGCAAAATTTAATCTGCCTCCTTCTAACCAAAGGACTTATAACATCTTGTGCAATTCTTGTAATTTCCTACAGCCCCCCATTGCTTGCGATGTTAGCAGCCCTCTTTCCTTCACTTGGTCTGATGGAAGCCCGATTGGGAACCTTAAACCTCTTGCTATCTATAAAACTCTCTCCTCTGAATGCAACATCCTCAACCATCTCAATTCAATCTAGTATTCTGACCTGTCGAGAGCTCAATGGGGTCATATCTTCAAATCTCTTTGGGGGTCTCCATTGGCTCCGAGGAAGAAAACCTTCAGATGGCTACTTCTTCTAGACAAGCTCCCTACCAAGTCGGATTACACTAATGAAAACCTATGTTCTATCTGTAAAATCAGGGAAACCAGTAGACATATTTTTTTCGACTGCATTGTTGTTAAGGAAATTTGGCTTATGTTTGGATTTACTCTTCCCGTGCATTGTAATATTCTTGATGTTGTTACAGGGGTCATTAAAGGACTTAAGAAAGATACTAATGCGTTCTGGAATTTACTTTCTGGTGATATCCTTTGGTATATATGGAAAATTAGGAACTTAGAAAAATTACAAGGGAAAGTTAGGGCCCTTAATGAGTCTTTTCGAAGTCTCACCCTCCACTCTGTCTGCTCGCAGGTCACTATGGTGTTCAGGCTTAACAAAGAGAAGTTCTGGAGGTTCCTTTCAGATGGACATGCCACGGCATTCATCTTCGAGCTATCCCATGGATACACCTGGGGGAGAACCAATGCTGAGAGAACTCCTTTTGTGAATGCCTTCGATGCTCTTATGGAAGAAATCATAGCCAATGGCCACCAGGTTAGACAACAGATGATCCAAACTGCCAGGATGTTGGATGATCGCAGGCTTGTCTGGATGGAAGGACCTATAGGATGGATAACCTGGATGCAATCTAGGCATATACCATGGACAAGTATTTTTTGCTTCTTTTTGACAATATTGTAATTAGACTGACGTATAGCGGTAACTGCCAAATCACATACTCACATTTTTTGCACT